>NW_017306752.1:367482-377437 GCF_000935625.1 Nanorana parkeri | reverse complement strand
GGGGGGTGAGTGGTGTCCCACATTATGGGGGGAGCAGAGGTGAATGGTGCCTCTATCCACCATCCCGCTCAGCTCCTATCAACCAGTGACACCAGTGAGCTGGGCAGGATGTCGGCCAGAGGGTCACAGGTTACTAAGAGCTCTTAGCAACCTAGGATGCTAGGGGCCAGAAAGATGGCGGCAGATGTGCCCTCCGCCACTTGAGCTCCTCATTATAGGCATGGCCCTGCATATTGTGCTATTCAATTTGATTGACTTGGTATGATTGTTCTTAAAATAAAAGTATAAAACCTCCCTGGGGCAATTAGTCAGATATATCTTGAATAGTCTAAAATTTTATTGATTTCTATGGAAAAACTTTTTCTTTAACTGTCTTCAGTTTGTATTCGATTCTCTTTTTAGTGGTATTGTGTTTCCTAATTTATAAAATCAGATGTTGTGGTAATGTTCTGATGACAGTTATAGCTTCCCTCAACCTTAGCAAGTTTTGCCGGGAGCTATTCAGTAAGATATTCTAAGCTACATAATACACCCTGTGGATTAGTACTGAAAATGCTCATGGAATTCCACAGTGATTCCTAATATCCTTATTCACTGTAAGGCATATCTAGATGTTTATATATTCTTTATATGAACATTGTAACAGTGAAGACAGAGGGGGGTGATGTATTGAAGTAGAATGAGGTAAAGCGATGTGGACCTGTGTTTGCTCGAATATCCAATCATTTATAAGTAAATGTTCCTGTTTTTATTTATTCATTTGCACCCAAGTCGGTGTTTAAAGTTCACATCATTATCATTCACTTTATTTTGTTCTAGCAAATCACCTACCAGTGGCTGTTAGATCCCTTTTGCTTTTGACTTTTCCTGGCTTGTTGCATTTGTTTTATTCTGTTCTCTCCTTGTCTCTGGTGTATTTTTAAAATATTTTTCTCTTCTGTGTCAGCCTAAAAAAATGTGTTTGTTACTATTTGGATAGAAAATTGCTGACACTTTCTGTCCCTTTTTTACAATGATTGTCCCAAAATAGTCTTTGTGCTGGAGGCACTTGTAGTTATTTTAGTGAAGCATATTTGCTGTAACTTCTTTTAGGTTAACATACTTGGTATGTATTGATTGATTTATTTATTTATTTTTGATGCAATAAGGAAAACAAGAACAAAAGCAAACAAAAAAGGACAAGTAATAAAAAAAGAAAATTGAAGAACCTCTATATTATTTCAGGCCCCGTTTTTACAGTAGGTTTTTTTTTGTTTTACACTAATTCATAAAATGTACCATTGTGACAAAGCAAATTAGCAAATGTTTTATTAAAGTAAACTTCATGATTAAAATAATAGATTTAAGAAGACAAATATTTGTCAGTTCCCATAATGACCCGCTGAATGTACTCTAAAATGACCATTGTCAGGGATGCACAGTATTGTTTGATGTGGTGATCATTTTAGATTTTAATCTAAAACTGTGAATGGCAGCAAATTACATCTGAGAATAGTAAAAATTCACACTGCTTGCAGTTTTACCACTCTGCTATTCTTGGTTCTGTTTAATTGGTTTTCATTCCTACAATTTTTTTAAATGAAACTGAAAAAAACATTGGTGCCCTTCTCTACTGGTACCAACCCAGCTGCCCAGATATTCTGGTTATGGCTAGTAAGAGGAAGTAGTGAGTGAGCAGCTCCCTGGTAAATCAATAAATTAGTAAATCAATAACAGCCCATCTACACATTAGTATCAGGTCAAAGGGGAGGGGACCTCTCCTAAAAAATTGCATCATCCAGATTTCTCTAACTCTCTGATACCCAGGAGGAGGTACAGACATTTGGGTGTGGGGGAGGGAAGGTGCTAAGTTTTGCTATTCTTTGCCCTATTCTTAACTCTTCTTTCTTCGCTGTCATATGACAGAACCTCCTCCTGTGAACAGGGAAGGGAGTTCTATTTTAACTTAAAAAACCCTATTATATTTAACCTTCAAGTATTCAGTTTATTGTTTAACTTAGGAAAAATAAGTCTTTTTTTGCCACACTCAACTTTTTTAAGAACATGTTCATTAATGAAGGAAACACATGTAGCTATACTTTGGGAGCATTTACATTGCACATAATCACCTGTTTCTGCACATTCTGAACAGGCATTATGAACATGCTTTGCCTATGGTGGATTTTCAATATATTTAATCACTGTTTGAGTGAATAAACCTATTATCTGTTCATAATTAATTTTGTTTTGTGTGCCTTGTCCAGTGTTTTTAAGAGAAAGGCAAAACATGTTCATTATAAAGCTGAAGAAATCTACCATTTAGAGTAGCAAGTCTTCATGCATATTTTTTTAAATAAAACGTCTTTATTCATATGGGATAATGCAAAAATGCAGCATAAAAACTCCAACATGGCAATGTTTCCAACCTTACTGTAGAAGGCTCTTTTTAAAGCCAGGAGTTCATATACCTTATACATAAACATATATTGAATATGTACTACTTGAAAAGAGAGACTGATAAGGCTGAAAATGTCGCAATCCTTTCATGCTGGAATTTTTATGCTGCATTCCTGTTTTTCAGTGTACTGAAATTATCCCTGATTTAATGAGATACTGTAAACCATTTCCCTGTAGAGTTTAAATGTCAATGCCCACTAAAACTAAATTGCAAAAATTGTATGCTTTTTGTCAAATATTAATTTAGTTTTAAAATACAAAAGCCCCTTCTAAAATTGAAATTTGTATTTTGCATGGGCTAAGATGTACACAGAGATCTGAAGTAAACTGAAGGACTCCAGTTTGTAAGTGCTGGTATTCAGTAATGACTGACTTCTCTATGCGAGCACGCCTATTGTGAATAGGCTTGTTTGCTATCACCAACCTGGAACATTCAAGCTGAGTATATGATAAAAAAAATATATGCATAGATTACCTACAGTGAAACTGCATGTTCAAATGACATTCTGTGCAAATGATGACTTTTCCTATTTTTCTTACAAAAGCTTGACTGTGCCCCACCAGTAAACACTTTAATGTCATTTACACCCTCACTAACCTATAGGGTGGCTCAGGAGAAGTGAAAATGTTTGACTAAGCTTGACTTTTACAACAAAAGCCAAGATTTGCATACCAATTTTGCATACTGCAGCTGGCAGCATCTATTGATCCCTTGGATGCTGTTTTCACTGAAGGCAAGCACTGCTTTTAGTTTTTGTTATATTTTTTCATCATATCTTAATTTAAATTGCCAAGGTTTGTGACAGGCTTACTTTAAGATGTCAGCTCTCGCAAGCTGCAACAGGCATGCACAGTGGGAAAATGTGTGTTTCTGCTATAAATGAGCAGTTTGCAAAGCATTAAGGGTCTGCTGAGGCCACTTTAACACTTTTCAGATTTGATCAAATTTACCTTTAGTCACTCTTGACCAGGCAGACAGCAGAGAGTTTGTAAGACTTCATAAAAGCGGCAAACATATGTGGAGGAGTTTTATAGAGCAAAAGAGCAAAATACAGTTGTTATTTTTCTTGGGCAGATTGCTTAACCTCCCTGGCGGTATGATTATTCAGTATTTTAGCAACCAAAAGCGGTACATTGTTTTTCATGGAAATATGTTGTTTTACATTGTAGGCCTGTAATTTTTAGTAAATCTTAGGAATAAGTCACCTAAATCTGTCCAAACAGGAGTCCAGTAGACATCCCGGGTATGATAAAGTTTTAAAAATGAAATCATAAATTATAATATAACAAATAATTAGAAATAATTACACAAAACAATAATATAATAATACATTTAATTAAATAATGTATTCAAGCAAAAAACACTGACATCTGTCCAAACAAGGGTGCAATATTACTTCAGTAAACATCGGGTATGGTAAACTTTGAAACACGGGACAGCACAAAGTCCGACGTCACAATCAGGACAATGGAACATGGTCTCTTTTCGGATTTTTTTGCAGCTGTCATCGCGCTTCGAGCAACAAACCATGCACATCCTTGTGGGTGCTGACTTTCTCTCTGTTGGTGGGATGTAGTCCATGAAGTGACGGGTTGACAACGCCACAGCACAACGTCCAACTTTATTCACTGATGGCGTTTGGTGGTTCAAAAAGAATTGTTCAGAAATTTTCCAGATGAAGTCCGAATGCGTTACAGGCTTGTCACTTTATTTTTTTAGCAGAACTTGGGCATTCCACAAGCACTGCTCAAGAAGATGCCTGAAGATCTTCTTATAATATTTATTCTGCTGTTTCCACATTGCTGGGTAGAAGGTCATGGCTTGGTCGGCTCTGTCGACACCTCCCATGGTGGTATTGTAGTCTATTACTACTTGTGGCTTCATGACGTCTCTCCCACCTTTCGTGTGTACCATAGCAGTGGAGGCATTATGCACAGTACTCATTAGGCACACATCTTTTTTGTCGCGCCATCGCAGTGCCATAATTTTGCCTTTCTGCCAGGCAACCATTTCTCCAGCCTTTAGCTTCAGCTTGTCCAATACCACTTCTGCAGAGGTTTCCCCACCACACCCTGAAGAATTATTAGGCCCAGAAACTTCCAGATGTCATCTCTGGTCACTGGTTCCCACTTTCTGTTTCAGGATAACTTCCGATGCAGAGTAGGGATGGGCAGAGTGTTCGATTCGAACATGAGTTCGAATTGAACATCAGCAGTTCGAGTGCTCGCCGAACACCGAACTTGATGGGATGTTCGCGGTTTGTTTGACCGCGGACATTCCATAATACAAAATGCCCACTGAAGCTCTGATTTGTTAAAATCTTGCACCTGACCACAGGTCAGGTGCAAGACATTGCCCAATCAGGGCTCAGCAGAGGAGGGGCCTGAAGGAGAAAGTTCTCTATCAGGTCCCCCATGCTAAGCAGGCGGGTGCAGTAGCCAGCTTGCTATTGGCTATTGCATTTTACAATATCCAATAGCAGGCTGGGTATGGCTCAAAGCCTGCAGATGAAGAGGGGGCGGGGCAGAGGAGAAGCAGTCGGACCGGGGGAGCCGACGGACCGGAGGAAGAGGAGTGGGCGAACCGGGAGAAGAGGAGCGTACGGACCCGGGAAGAGGAGTGGACGGACCGGCAGAAGAGGAGGTGCGGACGGACCGGAAGAAGACGAGGTGCCGCGGCTGGACGGGGGAAAGGAGAAGCTGATGGACCAGGGTAAGACAGCAGCAGAGGTACAGGGGCAGCGAGCAATGCAGCGGTCTGTGTCCCCGCTGCCTCCGCCAACACAGGCGGGGAGAACAGCGGAGATTTGAAGGGACACAGGTCGCTGCAGCCACATGTACCGGCAGCTGTATGAGGGTCGAACATTCGACCCCCATACACTTGCATTGAGTTCGAGTTCATACTCGAACATTTCGGCGGTTCGAATATTCGAATACGAACCGAACACAGTGGTGTTCGGCTCATCCCTAATGCAGAGTTGGTGATTGATGTTCATAGTACCGGTTTGTCTCGGTAACAATTTCATCAATAACCTCATCCGTCAGAAATAATTTTAGGTAGGCCAAGGGGTTGTCATGTTCCACATTTACCTTCATACCAGATGCTCCAGTAAATGGAAATCTTAGGGGTGCTGCGTGATCCGTACCACAATCAATAGGGCACCAAGTTCGCACATCACTTAGCTCGTTCGCAGAATCCACGCTTTCGCCACTTTCAGTGTCTGACGATGAACTTCCCTACTAATCGCTTTTGCTCAATTCAATAAGTGATTTCACATCACTATCACTATTTTCAAGCTGCTCAAAAACCGATATTGACCTCAGCGGATGCTTTTTTGATGCCATGGATGCTCTCAAGTTTTCCAGGCAAATAGAATAGTAAAAGTGCAGGCAGAACACTGGTAAAATCTCAAGGGACAAAGCTGGGGTGAAATAATTTGTTACAGTAACGTAATAGCACTGCATACAATGTATTACAATGTATTCTTTTAGTGTTGGGTGTTTTTACATTTGAATTTCTCGCCGGATCCACCTCCCTGCTATGCTGACGCTTGCATATGCCTGAGACGGATGCCGGCATCGGGCGAAAAAGACGAGCGGACGCCGCGGGGATCGTGGGACGAGGTGAGTGTGAATTCAGGGTATTCCCATGTGTGGCTCGGGGTTACGGCTCCTGGTCAGGAAATGTAACCCCGAGCCACGCTCGGGAATACCACCAGGGAGGTTAATGATTAATTATGTAATAATTGATTGAATGAAACCAAGGATATAATTGGTTGCTAGGGTTACATTTTATTGCTGCCTTTCCTTTATCATATGCAAAGTGAAATAACCCATAGTTACCAATAAGATGTCACCTTTCATGTGCTCACAGCAGTCAAAACAAGGAAAGTTAACTGCTGATTGCTTGCCATGTCTTACACTTCCTATTACAATGGAAAATAAAGATTTTTGTTTCTTGAACAGTTCTGGGTGTATTTGAAAGATTTTTGGGTTGGTTGCATTACATTGCACAGGTTGGGCATGCCTAGGAATGCTTAGGCTTCGTGTATGCTACTGTAAGGGCTAAAGGCAATGTGCAAAGTCACAACTAGGCCTAACCCAGTTACAGACTCGCTGTTGTAGTTGTTGTAGCATGGTTGGTAACATCAGAATTGTCTCGCCAATTTCAAAACAGTCATGAAACATCATGCTACATTTGTGGCGACTATACACTTAGGTCTCAAAGATGCACTATGACTGGAGCTGTTAAAGCGGACATTTACCCATGTCTTTCAAATAACAACAAACACACATTTAGAAATGTTTAGTAATGACAATCCACAAACACATACTTCTAGATAATTGCAGGCTTTGTATTCTTTGCATGCCTTATTTCTCTTTTTGTGCCCAGTCTTACTTCTAGATACATGTTTACTAAGCGCAGATTACTAGCTCTCCTATTACTTCCTGGATTTCTGGCACATGTGACTAGACATGTGACCATGAACATCATCTCAGGAGAGGAAAATGCCTTTCCTAGAGATCTCCTGAGATTACAGATGAGATTTCCCTGCAATGTTCTTCTGATGACAACTCAATTCCAGTGTGCATTGCGTTGGCAAACTGAAGTAATTTGCACTTTCAAAGCAGGAAGTGAATGCTCTGCAAGTGTAAGTATTTCAAAATCACAGCATTTTACACTTGACATGTCTATGTTATTATTAATCATCATACATAGAGGGATGCATTGGTAGAATTTGATTTTTGAGTGTAAATGTCCGCTTTAATAAACCGTATGAACTCTACTTTGGTTGTAAGATTGGTGATCAGGACAAGGAATGGATCCTCACATTTGTTGTGCAAGATGTACTGTCAATCTAACAACTTGGCTCAGAGGAACTCAATGTCGTTTTCTGTCCCGATGATATGGCAAGAACGGAAGGATCACACAATGGGCTGCTAATTCTCTCTGACTAATGACTCCAGTTTGTCTGCTAAAAATAAGAAATCAATTGTGCACCCCAATCTGCCTTCAGCCATGAGACCAGCGCCACAGGATGACAGTCTGCCAGTACCAAAGACACTAGAAAAATGGAGCTTTGATGAAACAGATGAAGTTACTGAAGATGCAGCAGTGCATTAAACAGGAACAGACAATGATTCAGGTTTTGAATCATGTATGCCTGGCAAGCCTCATCTCATAACACAGTCAGAATTAAATGACCTGGTGAGAGATCTGGGTTTGTCAAAATCAAAAGCAGAACTATTGGGTTCAAGACTGCATGGAAGGTGTTTGCTATTAATAGGTATGAGAATATCTGACTTTTAAAGCTGCCAAGATGATTTAATACATTTCTTTGTACAGGTAGTCAACCTCATTTTTTGTACTGACATTGATGGTTTGTTTGTGGCTTTAGGGTGTGAGTATGACCCACTAGAGTCTCTTTACTGATTGACCAATATTAAGCCTCAAGGATGTTTTGTTACACAATGGCAATGTACCTTCAATACCTGTTGGGTATGCTACACACATGAAGGAAGCACATGCAGAACACCAAGTACAACTGGAATATTGGTGGAGATCTAAAAGTAGTGGTCCTGCTGCTTGGAACGCAAATTGTATATACCAAGTACTGTTGTTTCATCTGTGAATGGGACAACCATGCAAAAACTTAGCATTAAATGAAAAAGCAATGGCTACTCCAAAAGAATTTGGTTCCAGGACAGAAAATGTGGCACATAAACCACTTGTTGACCCAAAACAAAAATATTTTTGTTTCCACTTTGCATAAAAATCGGACTGATGACAAATTTTGTGAAAGCGATGAACCAAGAAGGGGAAGCTTTTTGTTATTTGAGACAGATGTTTCCAAGGATAACTGCTGCCAAGATTAAGGAAGGTATTTTTGTTGGTCCACAGATCAGATACATCATCAATGACACAGAGCACCAAACTACATTCAGCTGGTTGACAAACTTATTACAGCATACAAGACCATGAGGTGCAACATGTCGCTATAGTTTCACTCTCTGCATTCACCGTTGGCCATTTCCCCCGGAAATCTAGGTGCAGTCAGTGACAAACATGGCGATAGGTTTCACCAGGACATCGTCACAATGGAAAGTAATACCAGGACACCTGAAATCCATCAATTCAGGATGACTATTGTTGAACACTGCAACAAGATGCTCCGAACATTAAGTGCAAATGCAAATCAGCAGCAAAACACATTTAGTTCTCTTGAACTTGTGCTACATATCGGAAATTATGCATAATATATAAATGAACATTATGCAATTAAACACTTCATAGTGATTACAATTTAATTTCATTTTTGTTTTCAAGATTTCTATGTGATACAGTAATTCTGAAATTCTATTTGTGTTCAGCTTAAAGGGGTCTAACATAATTACTAAAGGTTTTTCAGGATGCAAAACTTTTGAAAAGATTTATTGTCCAGTGTTATTTGTAAAATGATATGCATGTAAATAAAGAGAGAAATTTAAAAACTGCTACTGTATATGCTCAAACAGTCCTAAAGACCAACTAATGGTCACATCAGGGGCTCCAGCATTACAATAATGGTGTTAAAAGATATGCTCAGCATCTCGGACCTCTGCCAGGAAATACTGAATCTAGAGAGGCACCTCGCTCGTAAACCCTCCAAGCGCACGCTTTGTGGCTTAGTCCGTTTAAGGGCATTCTTTCTCCATCTTCTAATTCATAAAACCGAGGCCTCCATGCTTTATCTTAAACAAAGATATTATGAGAAGAGCAATAAGACCCACACCCTACTAGCACGCAGACTGAAAACGGACATACACGGTCGTTGGATTTCCACCACACGGGACTCTAGGGGTGTCTTACATCAACACCCCGATCGTATTGCTACCATCTTTAGAGATTACTATGAACGTCTCTATAATTTAGAAGGTCCTTGCCTCTCAGGCCAATGATGGGACTATGGATTCCCGTATGGCGGATTTTATCTCCGATCTAGCGGTATGCCCACGCTTTCCCCTGATGAAGTGTCCCTGCTGAACGATCTGTTATCGACAGAGCAACTTCAGGCTGTGATCAATACGTTAACTACTGATAAATCCCCGGTTCACATATCTATATTATAAAATGTTCCAGGATATACTTACCCCCCTTTTAACCTCTTGCCGTCCCCCCTGGCCCCTCACCTTGATTCCCGGGATCCGCTGCCCCATCTTGGATCCCGGGACCGGCTCCGAGGGCGTCAGGAGGAGGAGGACGGGAGATCAGCTCCTTGCTGATCTCCGGCCGGGCTGTGAATGCAGAAGTGATGTGTGTTACATCACTTCCGCATTCACCTGTCAGTCATCTGGCTGCTATTGCCAGAGAGAAGAAGCTGATAAAGCAGATCTCTGCTTCATCAGCTTCTTTTGGGGTCCATAGGTGATATTAGGGGTCCTAGAGACCCCTAATATCTCCATAAAGAGGACCTGTCAGTGTGCCTTTGCTATTATATAGGGGGTTGTTATCCCCCTATATAATAGCAATAACAATAAG
>NW_017306752.1:340556-367402 GCF_000935625.1 Nanorana parkeri | reverse complement strand
TTATCATTTAATATAGGGGAAACTGTTTTTTTAAAAAAAATTTCGGTAATTTTTCCTTAATATAGTAAAAAAATAAAACCCCCAGTGGTGAATAAATACCACCAAAAGAAAGCTCTATCTGTCCCCAAAAAAGGGTATAAAATTCATTTCAGTACAGCGCTGCATGACGGAATAAATGTCAGTTAAAGTACCGCAGCGCTGAATACTGAAAAATGGCCTGGATGGGAAGGGGGTTTAACACCGCGGATGTCAACTGGTTAACAGACCTATACAATAGTTTCCTTAGCGGAGAAATCGTACCCTCTTCTTTTCTGTAATCTCATATTACCGTCCTCCCTAAGCCTGACAAAGATACTAAGCTTTGCACTTATTACCGCCCCATTGCACTCCTCAACTCAGACTTTAAAATCTTTACTAAAATCCTTGCCAATAGGTTATCCCAATTTCTTCCTAGATTAATAC
The DNA here is from genome assembly GCF_000935625.1 of Nanorana parkeri. Classification (NCBI taxonomy): domain Eukaryota; kingdom Metazoa; phylum Chordata; class Amphibia; order Anura; family Dicroglossidae; genus Nanorana; species Nanorana parkeri. The sequence goes on along the minus strand of NW_017306752.1, from coordinate 366,940 downwards.
ATGGGGACCAAGAGGGTTTTCTCCATGATAGACAAGCAGGGGACAATACACGTAGAGTTATTGACTTAATCAATGCTATTAATCGCAATAGAGAGGAATCCCTTGTCCTTATTATGGGCGCTGAAAAAGCCTTCGACAGGCTGAGCTGGCCTTTTCTACATGCCACCTTGACCCACATCGGTATTTCTGGCCCCTTTGCAATGGCTATTTGAGCCTTATATTCCAACCGTCCGCGGCTATTAAAATGCCAGATGCCACTTCTACCCCGTTTCGGATCAATGGCACCAGACAAGAGTGCCCCCTATCTCCACTTTTATTTGTTCTATGTATAGAACCTTTGGCACTCCATATCAGAGCCTCGCCCGATATTTCGGGTGTTTAGATCCGGGATAGAAGTTTTAAGTTTTTGCAGATGACATTATTTTAGCCCTGACAAAGCCACCCCTGTCCCTCCCTAACCTCCATAGTGCCCTGGCTTGCTACTCTAACATCTCAGGATACAAGCTTAATACTTTAAAAACTGAGGCGCTCCCCCTCCATATTGCTCCGAACACTCTCCTATCGCTTCAAGCCTCCTTTCCTTACAATTGGAAAACATATTCCATTAAATACCTAGGAATTAAATTGACCCCTACCTACTCCCAATTATATGCCGCCAATTATACTCCTGTGTTTGCCTCCCTAAAACACCTCTTACAAAGGTGGATACCTCTCAAATTATCCCTTACGGGCAGAATGTCGGCCATTAAGATGACTCTCCTGCCGAAATTGCTGTACCATTTTACAACCTTACCGATCAGGATCCCAACGACTGATCTTAGCTCCATGCAACCTGAGATCCTGGCGTTTCTTTGGGATGATAGACGGGATGTTTCTTTGGGATGAAAAATGAAAATGTTAATTTGTGCAGGACTACCTGCTGGTGAAATCTGGTGTTAAAATTTGATAATAACATTATATAATCCTCTTTGGAATCTACATTTCTTTTTAAAGCCTAACTCCAGGCAGACATAAAAAACACACATTAGCCCAGCACCATAATCATTAATGCATAATGAAATGTATTTCGAATGAAAGCAGTCTAATTACCTGAATTTGATCTAGTATCAAACTCTTGCAGTCCCTGTACAGCAGGGCTGGAGTGTGAGAGGGAGAAGCAGCACAATAAGCTAATCAGGTAATGTTCTGACAAGAAGCATGCTGATAGGAAGAGAAAGCAGAGTGTTGCTTCTCCTTTCACTATCTAGTAAGCCTGTGGTACGTTCAGAATTATCTAAGCTTATAGGAACTGAGCTGAGCGATTCTGGCCATCAACATCTATTCCTAAAAGTACTGTAAAAAAAATCTGGTTTTGTTATTTTATCTTTTAATTGGTTATTCATTGTATCTTCTTCTTTTGGCTGGACTTCTTCTTTAGGTTATATAAATAACAGTGGAAAAATACAGTTTTGGTCTTTTTTCCCAAGGAGTGTATGAAAAGTGGGGATTCCTTCAAGTTACTATACAGAAGGGCTCCAATAGAGTATTTTAAATGTTTAGTGCATCCCAGTACTGCTTAAAATGAGCAATCTGTGTAGTGAAAGTCTAAGATAGCAGTGGATACTAAAAAGCCCTTATCTCTTGCAAACATGGTGTCTTCCATATACTGGATGATCTATGCAAATTATTTTTTTTCTGCTGAAAATGATTCACTACACAACTTCTTGAGAGCAGAATATTAGAGTAATTATAAAATGTCAATGTAACGCTGGTTTATTAAATGTCACTTAAAGTCTATGCAGTTCTGGGAATAAGTGTCACACACTTCATTAGGAGGCAAAAACCTATTATCCAAACCCAGGAACAAAATAACAAAGCAAAAAATGATTCACATAATAAAGAATTGAAATAAATTGCAGCGCCTTTACAGAACTCTTTTCAACAAAAGGAATGATTAGGTTTCACTTGAATATGGCATCAAGTACTTTGTAAATACAGGAGGCAAATCAATTGTCTTTGGTGGAATGTTGTTGTCAGTGTGATTTGGAAATTAAGAATAGAAGTAATGTTAGCAACAAAAATGTAATACAAGAAAGACTAGTGAGACAGACTGGAGGAGAAAAGTGCTGGAAGAATTGTATACAAAATGAAACAAAGAATCTGAATAGTAGTAATAACTAAAGACTAATTAACATAACTCCATTGTATTCTAGGAACAGACAGCTGACATGGTCATTTGTTTAACTCACTGTAAAAATAGTATATATTAGTGCTAACCAAACTTTGCTTTATTCTGTACCATCGCAGCCTTTGCTGTGTCTGACCACTATCTATACTGCTATATGTTACCATATGTACCATCACCAACACAACTTTTTCAGAAACCTGTCCACAAACACTCCTTCCTGCCTCCCCGAAGATTACTCATTCATTCTCTACATTCCTATTTGAACACTCTGCACTCTAAAAATCCAGTCTTCACAGAGTATACTGCCCCATCTATTTAGACACAGAGCCCTTATAAGCAGTCACATCCAATCTACTTATTCAGTCAACTTCCAGCCTCCTATAATACACTACAATGATCTAGTATATGACTGTAAATTAAGCCATTCTTGCACTAGCATACATCCCAACTTTCTGAGATGAGAAAGAGGGACACCTTTTAGTACCAGGTATGTAGGCAAAGGACACACCTCCTGTCAGTTAAGCGAACCATGAAGAATCAATTTGAAAAACAAAATAGGTTAATCCCACAAGAGTTTTTTTTAGCATTTCTTTTCCTGTTTACTGGTTTTTTATAATACAATATATATTCATTTTAAGGTTGGGTCAGGCACTTTTAGTGCAGGTTAAAAATTTTGATAGTTAAATAGCACATTATTTATAAAGGTCTATACATCAGACTATAAAGAGAGACAATGGAGGGACAGTGATATTTGGTTTCAAAAGAGGGACAGCACCTCTAGATGAGGAACAGCTGGGAGTTAGGCCTGCACATAAATCCTGTGCTGCTATGTACCCTACAGTTTACCTTTACTCTAACATTGTGGGAGAACTGGTATATACCCTGCTTATTCATTGTGCATTTGATAAGTTTACAGAAACTGTGAAGCAGTCATGTCATTTTTTTTTACTGCAGAGCTGCACATAAAGCTTCTCTGTGGTCCATATTTACAGATTTCAGGGCTGCACCCCAAAATCTGTAAAAAATAAGAGACACAGCCTAAATTATATATTGTGTAATAGAAACAACGTATTTCTATTTGCTGTAAGTGTATTCATTCTGTACCGTGATAATCACAATAAATAATAATACATCATAATTTGTCACTTGCATGTTTATAGAGAATGCGTACAATAGTGCATTTTGATAAAATATCTCAAGTATAGTTGTTTGGCTGTGTAAAATATGTGCAAGCATTTTAACGCTATGTTTGAAGCATTATGTCCCTTGCTGAGGTAGGGATTACTTTGAATTGAATTATCTAGCTCAAACATAAAAGCCAGCATGCTGAAATGACATTGCTACTTTACAGACACAGTATATGCTTTAATGCGGCAAGCACAGGAATACTTTCATTCTCTGCTGCTCAGTGCAACCTCCAGTGGTAGACTTGAAATTTACATCCAAAGGCCACTGGAGTCTTATTGTACTACAAGAGCTTTAATATTTCATGCCTATGTACTCATATATTTGTGTTCTCCTGTCAATAAATATAAAGTCTGAGAAGTGCTTGTGGGTTTCTTTGAACTGTAAAATTATTCTAAAAAAATATGACTACACAATCTACAGCAAGCACAAGAGCCTGAACAATGCCTATATGAATGCATGTTTTATTTGCAGCGTAATTAAAATCAGATAGATAAAGTACCCTGGCTAGTTAAATAAGTATATTTTGTGCAAAGGGCTGACTTGATTACTAATATTCATCTTATATGTCACAGTTGGGGGTTCTGTGCTAAAGCATGCTTAATACCTTTGCGTGCCATCACCCTTGCATTTATCAGCAGATAAATATTGTTGTATTCCAAGGCATTCAGTTATTTTGTTAAAGTCAGGTATTGCTGTGCTAAGTATATTCTCTTTGCCAGAATAAAGTGCATGCCTCCATATAATGAAATGGTCATGAGCATGTGCCGTGTGATGAACTAATCTGTTAGGTTTCACTCCACCAGAAATACAACAAATTAATCCCTGAAAACCATATAACAGATCAGATTATTTACTGTGGCTTGCCAGCTAGATGTAGAATGGACTCCTTACTTGTCCATTTGTATATCCTTTTATTATGATGATGTAGCGCACAGCCCTGGTGGTTTGATGTTTCATTATGACATATTTAACCTTATTTAGCTTATACTAAGTCCTTATTTGGGTACGTAAAATCAAAATACAGCCAGTAATAACATCACTGCACATCCATAAGGCTGTGTACTGCCCCATTATTATATAATATGCCACCAGTATATTCACTCGTTGATCTCATGCGGACCAGTTCACACTCTGTACAATGAGAAAGTGTGCTGGTAATGAATTCAAAGGACCTCTTTAGCACTTCACACAGCAGACAAATTTAGCCAGCATAGCGAGTTGGTAATCTTTAGCGAGCATCTGGCTGGTGTGAACCAGTTTAGCTTACTCAGAATCCCTTGCTCATCACTGTCTGTGACTCCTTAATATATGGCAGGTAAATAACTATTTATATAGGCAATAGTTACAGTTTTACATTTTACAATGAGTATCAAATACATAAAACATGCATTTATTTACAAAATGCTGTGCAATACAAACACCAAAGATCTAAACTATAATGTTTTACATCCAAAAAGTTATTAAAAACAATAACACTTAATATTATTAAGTAATTGGAAAGCAATAAAAGAATGCTTTATTTGTTGTAGGTTCTGTACACAAGAACTCTGTGCTTGAAAACAACATTTCCAGACTTTTGAAGGTGATCTGTCTGCAACTGGAGTCATTTTCAAAAACAACAGTTGAAGCATCAGTGCAGTGCTGATGCCCATATTTACTGACAGCAGTTCATCAAAATGCAAATACTTCACTCATATGGCATTTGTAGTTTTAAAGTACGCCTGCCAAGAAGAAAGTAGTGTTGGCAATGCCATTGCTGAATTTCTATTTGAAAATGCTAGGCTGTTATGCTGATTTTTCTGGCTTCAATACTTTCCAGGTCACTGACCCAGGACAAGGGACAACAAAATAGGAGAAAAGTCAGTTGTCCTTATGTGCATATCTGTTCTGGGTTAATTATTTAAAGTATTGCAGAACAAGGGTCAGCATGGCAGCCAGGCAACTAGCATCCTGAGAGCTCAAAATGAGAAAATGAGAGCTCAACCATGGCAGCCCCCATGTTTTCCCTAACACGTTCCCTTTAATACAAACCTTCTGTACTGAGTGCTGGTGAATTTTCAGTTTACCTCAGAACAGAGTGCTTCCCTGAAGCCTATCTCCATGAAAAAGGGAGCTGAGGAAAGGGCTTACCTAATCCCCACTCTCACAGGCTCCAAGACTGGCACCTGCAGTCTCTTCCCCCCTACATGCCAGCCTCCCTGGAGTTATGCTTTTATTCATTAAAATATGCAGGTCCTTTACTTCTGTACAATATTTCATTTGGATGCACAAGAGGTAGCTAAATTACTAGTCGGCCACCATGTGCTTCAGTTTTAGGTGATCATTGTTGTGAAGAGTGTCAGATAAGAGACAGCATCAGAAATGTTCTGAAAACTGCAAATCTGTCTTGCCTTGCTTTCTTTAGGGTAAAGTTGTGTGCATGCTAATGAAAGAGAGAGAAGGAGTGTGACTATATCTAGGTGAAATCAATAGCAGTCTGCCATTCCAAGCAGATATGCGGATGGACTAGTTGGATCGGTGACAATAATCTAATGCCTATAAATACTATGGGAAAGAAACTTTAGAATTTAGATTATTAGTGATTAGTGATTAGCAAGTGTAAGGGCTAGACAGGCAATATTTTTAAGTGCAGCCATTTGCATTCATACACAGCATTTGATAAGTAAAGGCTGAGTTTGACCTGCTTTGCCTGCAGTTAAAATGCACCAGAATAGGACATATGCTGTGCCTGATTAAATGCAATGCAAAACAGGTTAAATGCAGCCTTTGAGTCATGTACAGTACTCAATGAAAGTCAATGCAAATTTTCTGACCTGCGTTTGGCATGTTTTTTAAACCCACGTCAAATGCATGAAAACAGCACCCTATAAACCAATAAAGACGTATTGTTGCTGACACATGATTTTAGCCAAGTCTAGACAAACTTGACTAGGACAGTGAAGATTGTCTAGACCCTTATATATTTTTTCCATGTAACCATTTTGCTACTTGATTGCATATTGATCAGCTGAAGGGTCCTTTCTGTGTCCTTTTACAGGGTGAATATTTACTCACTACCTCTACAATGGCATTATCTGCCACTATAATCACCCAGGGTATAGGAACCTTAAATATATAGTTCTCTAAAGTACAATAAAGCACATGATTCTTACAGTGCAAGTCATGCCCCAAACCATATTTCAATGTCAGTGTATGTTGTTCAATAAAAACTGTATTAATTGATATCATACTATGTGAATAATATGTCCTGGTGATTAATATAACGATGCTTTTTTTCTCTCAATAACAGACAGACTTTGAAAAAGATGTGGACATTGCTTGCCGGTCAGGTAAGAGCATATATCAACTATAAAAATCGATACAACTCTGTGAGCATACTAGAAGTTTATGATTACAAACAGAGACTGCTAGGTTCCCTGTTGCTGAAAAAAATGGCTAGCGCTCTTAGTAATTCTTCAAAATTGAAATAAAATGCCGCTTGTCACTGTGAAAACATGCAACAGAAATAATATTGTATTGTACAGACTGAATATGAAACCACCAGCCAAAATCCAGTGAATGTCAAGAATTCTAGCAGTAACCACAATTCAGAAAAACATGTTTTAAAGCTTTTGTGGTAATCATTTTCTGATCAACTTAGCTGTATATGCACTAATAGTACAAATTTTGAAATTCTATTGTTTATTACAGCCAATAAAGCATCTGTGCAGTAAACTTATTGCTTAGCAGTTACAGAGTGGCTCTGATATATCAGTGTACCCAAGACAAAGACCTCTGGGCACCATCACTTTTTTAAAAACAAGACACTTGGCTTAATTCATCAAGCTATAACATGTGTTATTTACCATAACGATCGTTACGCTCAGGAATATTACTGCTATTTTCAACTGTTATTGCCGAAACAACAAGCATTATGGCAAATAACAATTGCTGTAGCTTAGTAAACTGAGTTTATAATCCTTACACTTCAACCAAAATTCACTCTGTGAGAGCTGCTAATATTTTAGATTTAATTAGATAAAATAAAACAGACCTGCTGCTGAGCGGATGAAGGTAAAATAAGGTTCAGCATTATACTGCATTATTTTTTAACTTGGCCATATGTTTCTTACTAAACATGATGACATTTCCCTTTTTATACAAAGGGTGTCTTGGTTTCAAAAGAATTACATGTGTAATTTTAAAGCAAAACTTTGTTGAGAAAGGGAACCCTCTCCTTCAGGTTATCTTTACATCTACTACAAGAATTCATGCAAAGTGGATAGTGAATGCCTTATACAAACTGGACACTGAATGCCCTTTACAAAGTGGGTATCAAATGTGTCATACACTTCAAGTTTTTTTTTCAGTTGGATGCTAAGTTAGAATTATAGTCACATGACGAGTCCCAGTGTTGTAGCAAGAAACCCTTCATCCCTGTGTATGTGCAAACACTAAATCACAACGACTAGAGTAAACATAAAGGAAATCTGTACTAAGGGAACTATGCAGGATGCCAGTACTGAGCACATTCTGATGCTACTAGTTTCCTGAGTATGTCTAGTTCCAATTATTTTTAGTCATTGACCTGTAGCAAGCAAACAGCTAGTGAAGTCAAGTTAAAAAGCCTGATCTGCATCCAAGTTTATAACTCAGAGTGTTGAAGCCAGAGGATCAGTATGACAGCAAGGAAGCTAATATTTTTATAAAGATAGATCAGCAACGGCAACTATCCCTCCATATAGGTTTCCTCTGTGGACATTGCTTGAGACACTATATTCCTCACAGTAGGCTCAAAAGTAATTTGACCTACAGGGAAACAATGATTTCTGGGACAGCCAGTAGGACACATTCTGGTGTCATACGGCTAAAGACTATAGGAAATCTTGTGTAAAAAGCACTGTTGCCATGACTGCAAGAAAGAGAAAATTAAATGAATTAGGCCATTTTAGAAAATCACTGCTGGATACAGATTGCAATGGAAACGTGACTAAATTACAAAATAACTTCTGTAACAATTATATATGTTACAGCAAGGTTAACAAAGCTGGAGTTTTCCTTCAAGTCTGGCAATGTAAATCTTATTAATTAGAGTGTTATAAATCAGGAGATTTGCAGTTGCATCACTATTTGATTGCCTCAAATTAAGAATCCAGGCAATCATGATTCAAGAAATTAATGGTTCTCTGTTGGCTAAATCTGCACATATGTGTTAAAGCCCAGCTCCAGCTAAAACTAGTGATTGTTATTGGTATTTGTGTCACTGTTTTAAAAACAGATACAGTATGTCACCAGAACACTTGAATAAATGTGTGAAGAAAAACGTTTTATTTGCATATATACATTTTGTTACAAGCAGAGCAACATGTTGGGGCTACTCAGGGTCTCTTCATCAGGCTCTGTGACTTGTGCCTAAATACAACAATAAAAAATCTGACATATTGTTTTTAATCTGTCCCATTCTATTTAAAATATGTTTATTAATGCCTCTACCCCCACAAAAAAATAGATTTGGAGATATTTTGTTTACTCCCTGCCTTGGTAATAACATTAGAAGATTGAAAGTGAAGAACAATCTCATAATACTTAGAAAGACACCTATAAAAACCTAACAAATGTTCTAACCCTTTAATGCTTGGTACAAAACAAAAAAATAAGGTTCAGCCCAAACAAATGTATTTGACATAAAAATAAAAGTGCAAAATAAAATTTCTATCCAGGGGATATACAAACGAGTCCTCTTTTTCTTAGGGAAATTATTTTGCTAGAGAATGTGAAATAGATATTGAAAATATAGCACTGAAAATTCTGTTATTACTTCAACAGCCTTAGTAAAGCTACAGTGCATTGGCTGTACAACCACAACATTCTCTAGATAATCCTTTGTGTATCAAATGCCATCATACAAATAAATAAAATGATTATTATCTTATGGAGGAGGAAGAAGGAGACTGTTACTAAAATAAATGTCACCAGTTGGTGTGAATCGAGGATCTGTAGTGTTTGATAGAATATATCCATCATGGAAACAAGTATCTAGGAACGTCACTTAGCATGATCTACAGTATGTCAGCATACCTGCTGTTCACATTTTCTTGAATATTCATGAATTGCTATTCTTTATGATTAAATAATATTTCACAGATACAAGTGGTGGTGCACATTAAGCAGATGTTAACAATTTGACAATGTCAATAGCACAACAGAATATAGGTTTTCCTGTCCTTTGCAATTGTTTTATTGAATAAAAGTGTTGTAAATGACTATAATATCACTGTTTATGTAAAGGCACAAAGGGGTTCTCTCTTTAAAGCTTACCATACATGTTACAATCTGACCATACAATCTTTGTACAATCAATTTTAATTTACAGAAACTATATAATATGAGCATCTTATCAACACCTTGGTACAATGAATTTGTGTCCAATCAAGCAGGCTCTTGGACTACATAATTCTATTAGATCTAAAGGAGATTGTATAGTCAGATTGTAAAATGTGTGGTGAGCTTAACCCCAATCCACGTCCCAGAACTTCTGGGACGTGGAAGTTAAAGGTACCCATAGATGTAGTAATTGCAAGAACTTGCGCTAATGGAAATTGGGGATAATAAGATATTAAAAATGATAAAATATGAATAAAAGTTTGAATTGATAAAAATTATGTGAAATTTAATTGTTCTAGAAGGGTGTGGGAAGCTGCTGAACTAAAGGCACTCAGCCCCTATTAGGATGTATTTTCTTAAAACGTACAGCGCTAGCCGTCCTTCAGAGGTGAATATAAGAAATCAAACGTTAAGATCAAGGTTTGAAGTATGCAATTGAAAAAATTAAAATAATAATAATAAATAAATCAAACTTTCAGTGAAGGGGTGTAACTCAAAAACTCAATATCTTGAATTTAAATCAATGTGAATGATTGTGTATAACAAATAATCAAATGATGTATGAAATTATCTAATAAATGTTAGTAAACTGTGATAAGCTGTGAATGTATGTATCATGTGTGGGTGACTGTTGTTAATAAATAGTGAATAAACAAACAATGTATAACCAATTAAATAAAATGAAATAAACTTCTATCGATGTATATGTGAATAGTCCAAATCTTTTGTAGTTTTTTAAAGTCTTTAAAAATCCATAAATGTAAGACACTTCGATAGTGAAAATTCAGTGCAATAATGTGTCCAACGAAAATCCAAAAAAGGAAGGAAGAACCGAAGAAAAAATGAAGAAAAAATGCGGAGAAAATCCCCTCAAGGGAATGCACTCACCAGATCAGAAGATGTTAAACACGTTTGTTTCATCAAGGTAAGCCTGGAGCTCCGTCTTTAATTCCCACGCTAGGTCAGGCTTCAGGGAAGGAAAGGTCTCCCGTTTACCCGTAATGTTTAAACGGAGTATCCTCGTATTTTTAGGGGTCCCTCCGATTCCCTCCGTGATTCCTTTAGACTGGATCAAATGACGTGAGAATAGGGGGCAGGCCTATTCTCACGTCATTTAAGCCAGTCTAAAGGAATCACGCCTAAAGTGATCAGCCAGCTTTTTTTAAAAATATATATTTTAGCGCTCTTTTTAACTTGTATGCTGCATGATCATAATAAACCTGGGTTTTACTACGCTATGAGCGTATGTTTTATCTCTATTATTATGTGATTGGATATCCCACCGGAGGGACCCCTAAAAATACGAGGATACTCCTTTTAAACATTACGGGTAAACGGGAGACCTATCCTTCCCTGAAGCCTGACCTAGCGTGGGAATTGAAGACGGAGCTCCAGGCTTACCTTGATGAAACAAACGTGTTTAACATCTTCTGATCTGGTGAGTGCATTCCCTTGAGGGGATTTTCTCCGCATTTTTTCTTCATTTTTTCTTCGGTTCTTCCTTCCTTTTTTGGATTTTCGTTGGACACATTATTGCACTGAATTTTCACTGTCAAAGTGTCTTACATTTATGGATTTTTAAAGACTTTAAAAAACTACAAAAGATTTGGACTATTCACATATACATCGATAGAAGTTTATTTCATTTTATTTAATTGGTTATACATTGTTTGTTTATTCACTATTTATTAACAACAATCACCCACACATGATACATACATTCACAGCTTATCACAGTTTACTAACATTTATTAGATAATTTCATACATCATTTGATTATTTGTTATACACAATCATTCACATTGATTTAAATTCAAGATATTGAGTTTTTGAGATACACCCCTTCACTGAAAGTTTGATTTATTTATTATTATTATTTAAATTTTTTCAATTGCATACTTCAAACCTTGATCTTAACGTTTGATTTCTTATATTCACCTCTGAAGGACGGCTAGCGCTGTACGTTTTAGGAAAATACATAAAGGTACCCATACACTGCACGATTATCGTACGAGAAACGCGGGAAATCCCACGATCGTACGATAATCGCAAAGTGTATGGAAGACGTGTGACCGTTTCTACTGTACGGTCACACGTCTTCCGTCGAACAAGCAGGCTGGAAACCCGCCGGGAATTGTGCGATTCTCGGCGAGTTAGTGGCCTGCTTGTTCGACAACTGCCGAACGGGCCGGTGTGTGCGCACTGGCGGTTTGCAGTCATCGGACTTTGATGATCGCAAGTACGATCTGCCTGTCCAAGATGGGCAGATCGTACTTTTTTAAATTACTTTACAACTCTTGTGAGGGTTGTAAAGTGTATGGCCACCTTTACACTCCTCCCAGAGCTCAACGACTTTGAAAAATTAATGCCAGCAACATGGTTCAAGTGGATCTTAGAAGTTTGATGAAGGCTTTTCCATCCAAAACCAAATGAATAGTCTTCTCTCTACCTATTGCTAGATTTGATATGGATTTATCTGGAGCATGTTATGTGGTTTCACTTTTTTGCCATCTATGTCCCATAGGTGTATAACCCTAGCAGAGACACAGACAGCAATAAAAACCTGACAGGGCTTCTCACTACTCTATCCAAAACTAAAAAAGGTTTTGGAATCAGATACACTTTAAGAAGGAGAATATGCTCACTTTGCAAAGGAAATACTCACTTTGAAGTTTATGTTCACTTTGAAACATGAATGACAGTAAAAAAGGTGAACCTGTGTTCAATCTGATTTCCCGATCATGTACAAGGAAAATTTAAACAACAAAAGGATTTTTTGATCACATATAATTGGGTGAGCAAATCAAACACAGCTTCATCATATTTTCTAAATTTACTCTGCGTACTAAAAAGTCTCTATTCCTTTAGTAAATCAATCCCAGTTCGTTTGAAGCCCCCCCAAAAAACAAAGTTTGGTACTGTGTTTGTGTCAAGCAAAATACCATTTCACACTGTACTTATTCATTAGCTGCTATAGTGAATATTCATGGATCCAGTACTGATTCTATATGCAATTACAGATCGTTTTGAACTTCCAGATTTGCAAATGTGGTGGATTCCTAGCATAGTCTCTCTGTCAGATGCATCAGTGCAGTGTGCTTGGCTCTGGAATGTTTCTTGATTTGCAATCATTCCTATCTAGCCATTTCAAATACTCACAACCACCCCACACCCCACCCTGCACAAAAAAATATAGTCATTGTCATAGAAATGTTTGCTATCTGCTGAACAGTCAAATCACAAGCATTTCATTTGCTGGCAACAGAAGATCACCTATTTAAAGACAACTAGGAATAGAACTGAGTGCCCAGCAGAAGTTACAAAACACATAGCTCGGGGGAATAATTATTTTTGCTTGAACAGGAATATTCTTGCACTTCAGTGAACAAACAAATATGACATGTATCTAAGTTGGGAATATTGCTTTTACAAAAAGCAAATGGAAAATGCAGACAGAGAATGTGAATTGGTATTTGGTTTCAGGTTGTCCTTCAAACAAAGTAAAGCATGGTAGCCTTAATGCAATACAACTTGATACTTAAATAAAAGTTAAATATCAGTAATTCAGCTATGTAAATAGTGTGATGTCATTACAAAGCACATTTGACACTCTCATGTAATTTACTATCAGTGTAGTAAAACAATGCATGAGAGCTGATTTACTAAAGAAGTATAGAATGTTCACTTAGCTTAGTGAATAAAGTTAAGCTCTGTTCACTCCAATCATTTGGTCATGCAAAAGGGTAAATTAATTGATCCCATTGCAGCTAATTGGGAATCTGAAGTAAACACAATTTAACTTTAATTTAAAGTGCAACTCTGGAAAACTCACAAATGGCATATACGGTGCAGTCTGTCATTAGTATTAACAGTATTCACCCTGCAATATAGTTTTATCACGTTTTTGATCCTGCCAGTGGATCTGGTATTTTGACACTTCTAGTACCAGATCAAGATGTCCAGCAAAGGTTGCAGTTAGAGGGTTGAGATGAACCATTTATTAATCACACGGTCTTCAAAAGAAAAAAACACAATGCTGTTTTTTTTATAATTTGCTATCTGAAATCAGGCTTTTATTTGTATTTAGCTTATTTAAAGTCCATTCATAACTGCATGTTTTTCTAGGACTACCCTGTCCACAGGCTTACAAAACTTTGTAGCTTCACAGCAAAACAGTTTTTTTCTGTGAAATTGTTGTCACCCTGCTGCAGGAAGTAGAAAAAATTGTTGGATCTACTGGCAGGATTACCAGGTAACAAACCTATGTTACTTGAGGACTCAAGAAACAAAAACTACTGTGTTAAAGCCCATCTTCAGGAACAAGAAAAAATAGACTTAATGAGCATGTAACCCTTACAGTGCAGGGAGCACTGCAAAGATTAAATAATCATTGAAAAAGAACTCCAAGAAATCTAAAAATCAACCTTTGCAGTGGGGCTACCATTGTACTGCAAGGGTTAACTGCTCATAGTCTAGGGGATAAAATAAAGAAAATATACTCACCTGATCCTCGGTCCTGCGGCAGTGACCACTCACCTTTGATCTGGCGGATGAATGTCACCCGGCATCCTTACATCTAATGCAGGTGCATTAGACATGATGATGACACCGGTCCTTAGACTACCAGAGCCTGGGGTAGAAGAGGCTGTGGGGACCGGTCTAGCAGTCAAGCAGGACTAAAGATCAGGTGATTTTTTAATTTTTATTTTATTCCCTAGTCCAAAACAAGCAGTTAACTCCTGCAGAGTGGGTGTTTCTGGAGTTCTTCTTTAAGTGTAGGGATAGAGGTATATGGGGTAAAACCTATGTTACTCCTCACTCTAGCAGGTTCTCTCCATCTGTGCGACCAGCTCCAAGAAGCCTCCTCTCCTAGTGGTCACACTCCTGCCTCCTTCAAATACAGTGCAGAGCTAATAGCAATGCATTGTATGTGATGACACCGAGGGGCAGCTGGAGCATCAGGGAGAAGAAGAGAGCACCGGAGCTTGGCTTAAGGTTGGCAATCTAGCTTCTCCCAAAGACTAAACAAGGTGTACTTGAAATTAAAGCAGTACCTGAGAAGAAAGAAAAACTGAAGCCAGGCATGTGACATACTGTACCTTTTCTTGAAACATGTTTGCATTTTCCTACATCACCTCTCCTCCTCCAGTCTGCTGACTGTACAATGAATCAACATCATTATCTGTTGAATGAGCAGTGACGAGTGCTAAATCAGGAGGTAGTGTATTAGTCTTCCCCAGGCTGGGCAGTGTGGTTAAGATGTGGGAATTCCAGGTTTGGCTGCATAGAATTACAAACTCTTTTTCAGGTAAAGCTATAAATATATATTTTTTAACTGTTTGTCTATTAACCAGGAGTTTCACATTGAACACTAATTTACATATATCCATTGTGGTAATGGTGGTGTTTTACTGCACCATAAATTCCCAATGCAAATCTCCAAAGCACCTCAATGGACCTACAATTTAATGCACCACAACGTTGTGGTGTGAGGTAAAAAAAAGGGCAGTTGCTGTAATAGGTCAATTGTGGTGTGTTGGCAGCTCATTCAAAATGTTAACATGCATATGATAACACACATCAAATACTTTATGTAAATTTGGATTTAGTGTTGCACACCAGGGAGTACCTGGCAAATGCTGAACTTTATATAGCGGTACATACTTGTAATTAGATTGCAAACACTGATATGAAGGCAATCTACCTATGTGCTTGGTAATGGAGGCAACTATGATTAAGGCCTCTTTTGGCGGAAACGCATTAGCAGGACTGCTATGTCTGGTTTTATGCCATGAATAAATAAAGAAGATTTTAACTGGATCCAGAACCATGTGCAAACACTTTTTCTACTTTATAATTATATAATGTGAGTACACAGTAGATACCATCGTATGCAGTCACCCACAGTACTCATGTATTATATTTTAAAAAGCTTAGCTTTATTAAATACATATTGGATCGTATTCTGATAAAAAAATGAAAATGCAAAGGTAAGTTATTCCTGTTATCCATTGTCATTTTAAATATATTCCTGGTTCTTTCCTCTAGAGAAATGTTCCTCATTTGTTGCCTTGGAAAACTGCTACCCCTGCTTCAAGAAATCTGTGCTATTTATGCAGTTCAATATGAATTCTGAAAATATCCTATTAAAGAGGCGTAGTAATACAAATATTAGACTTGTAGAAAGTGAGATGTCATAGGAACGCTGAACATGCCAGTGTGCGCTGTTGAAGTGTGATGTGACAGTAACAGTAGCCCTCGTAAAATGATTGCTTCTCAGCCTTCACATCAATAGACCTTATTTTATGCCATCAGATTTGTAGGCATCTTCCTTCCTCACCTGCTGCCCTAGAATATTAAAACTGCCCATATTTTATTCACTGTGCTTGTGTCCTTGAAAGTATAATGTCAAAGCAGAATAACAACTGAGAGAGACAGCGATGGAATCTGCCCTGGAAACGTAATCGGATTCACATATATGTGCTTCAATGTATAATGAATTAATTCTATTAAAGCATATTGCACTGAGTTACTAGGTATTATGTAGCTCACCTAAAACTGAACTTCCAGAAATCATCTGAAAGACATATGTATAAACAATGAAGTGTTTCCTCTGAATAAACAGTGCAGACAAGTCAATTATGAACAGAAGATTACATGTCAAATGTGATCAAACTAAGCTGCAGTGTATGCAAATAAAGAGTGTAAAAGCAGCTTTCCAATCAGGTAATTTTAATGCAAAATATTATAGTTATAACAGTTTTTATGCTACAGATATTACAGGCATGTTTGTAATGGAAATGTAACCCTTTTCAATTTGCAGTTTTACACAAAGACATTGGCCCCTGCAGAGCTGCTACAATAACAGGAACCCTCTCCAGGATTTCTCTGAATGATGAAGAGGAAGAAAAGGCAATGAACACAGAAGGAATGAGCTACTCTACCTTGCCTGGAAACATAATTTCTAAAGTTATTATTCAGCAACCATCTGCTTTGCACATGCCCATGAGTATGGGCGAGATGGCTGATCAGTGTCTGAAAAAAGAGAATAGCGAATTAAGACGAACTGTGTACTTATGCACAGATGACAACCTCAGAATGGGAGACACAGATATGGTTCATCCCCAGGATCGAATGATGGAGAGTGACTATATTGTAATGCCAAGAGGCTCTGGGAACATGCAATCTCTAATGAAAGATGAGAATAAAATGAACATAGCAATGGATACTTTGCCTCATGAGAGACTATTACACTACAAAGTCAGTCCTGAATTTAGCATGAATCCATCTGTAATGGAACAATTTGGTATAAATTTAGATCAGCATCTTGTGTCTCAAGAACACATGCAGAGCCTTCCTTTTGAACCTCGCACAGCAGTAAAGAACTTCATAGCCTCAGAGCTGGATGACAGTGCAGGATTATCAAGGAGTGAAACAGGTTCAACAGTATCTATGAGCTCCCTAGAGGTTTGTAACATCCAATTCCTACCTATATGATGCAAGTCTGTATAACCATGTTTAATATCACTTGTAGCAATTATTTTTACCTTTTGAAAACAGATTTCTTCAAATGTTAGACAGAAAGAGAGGAGAGAAGAAATGTACAGACAAGTATAATGTCTCCAATACATATATTTTCTCAATATTGATTATTAGAACTAAAAGATTCATCCACCCCAAATATAACATAACACATTGAAACCCTTTACTTTAAGGCAAAACTTCACTCTTTATTTTCTGTTGTTTAAGAATTTATATTGTTCACTATATGTACTGTATATGTTAGTCAGAAGATTTGTAATCTTACGTGGATGTTTTTAGATGGTTTTTCAATTTTTTTAATCAACTTAATTTTGTTTAATAGTACAAATGTATTTGATGGTCAAATGACTAAATAGATGGCACTGCTGAAGACTTTCATTTCTGTCAGTGGAGTCTGGATTGGTTTCTTTTGGTTACCCTATAAATTAACTATTTGTCTACCTAGCAAAGTATATGTACACGTTACAAAGTAAATCTCAGTATATAAGGTGAAACTGTGTTCACTTTTAATACCCAAACACGCACAAGGAATAACACGCGACTAGATATGCAGAGAAAAAACACAGCTTCACCATATTTACTATTATTCACTTTGCAAAGCAATCATTCACTCAAATCAAGTGCAAGAAAAACAATCATTCATCTTTTGCACATGATTCACCTTATTTACTAGGCTCAGTGATCACTAGGCCGCCGGCAGCGGCGGTTGATCGCCTATATGTGAAACACCCGGTAACGGGTGTGTGCAATGGTCGGGTCTTTTCTGCCCGTGCGTGCCCACCAGAGGGCGTGCGCGAGCAGAAAAAAATTGCCGTCTGGAGACGGCAACCCGCCAATGCAGCAGTGCCTTCTGTCCGTTTTTTTACTATGGGCAGACGGCAAGAGGTTACATTCCCTGACTGTTATATCAGCTGGTGTGAGCGGTGGGCGAGGGTCATCAGTACATCATTACAGATAAGTGGCACAGGGAGTAAGGGGCATTTAGAAGATTGTAGTGAGTTTGTTCACCTTTTCATTTTTTGTGAAACATTTAACTAAGCCTTTAAGCTTTTTAGGTAACGGTTTCTCACTGGAAACTTGAAACTTGATTTTCCTTGGTATCTCGCATGGTGGTGATTAGGATATATAAATAGACAGCGTAAGAGCAACAAAGCCATTACACAAGGCTCATGCACATGGGTGAAATGCAATACTGATATCTAGGAAGGATCTTGCTGGCTGAAAGATGCTGTGTAAAAAATGCATGCAATGTTTATGCCTGTGTGCATGAGCCCATACACATATGAAGAAATATGTAGCACTCACTATGCTTCCACCACTTTGACTATGAGAGCTGTGGCTTTCATAAACAGAAGTCGTACTGTCATGTATCAGCCCCTCCTCTCCCCTTTTCCATTTACAGAACACCTTTCATCTCGTGAATGGCTTACATATGGCTTAATCAAATGTATGAATTAACTGTGAAGATTGCTTCTATTTACAATCCAACATACCTGCCTGGATGTAAATTTCATTTTCAATTAATTTGTAAAGATGTGTCTGTGCTTGGAGTTCCGCTTTCAAATGACAATTTCATGATGTCAGCATTTTAATATATGTATCTTTATCAGACTTTTCTTCTTACCATATGTTTACGCATTAGTATTCCAAGGTAGGAAGCTCATCCTTTAGTTATGGGCCTTTAACCTATGTAAGTACATAGGTAATGGTGATTAGAGTGTTGTGCACAAATAACATTCTTACAGGAATCATGCATTATGCATTACGTAACACTAAAAGGGTTATTCACAAAGCTGCCAAAGGCAGCCGAGTGAATAACCCAACCGAAGTGAAGTGAGCCAAACGCTGTTCGGCTATTCACTTCAGGCTTGTACGGATCATGGCTGGCTCCACCCAGCTGTTATTTGCAAGGCGTTCGGCCGGCCTTAGTCGAGCCAAAGCACATGCTTTCGGCTCAGCCGCCTTCAGGAGCTGTACGGGCTATAGTGAATAGCCCGTACAGCAGCCCTTCGGTTCAACTGAACCAAAGGGCTCTCGCAACTGAAGCTAGCTGAAGGATCAGCCGAAGCTAGGGCTGATCCTTCGGCTGGCTTTGCAAATAACTCCCTAAATCTTTGCAGCAAGGACATCAACATCAGTGTGGCACAAGACCAAGACAAAATCTTCCCTCACATGTCTATATTCATGTAGTCACTACTATTTATCAGTGATAAAGCCTAAACTAAATCCGTGACAGAAAGTGATGGGGAATCCAAAATGTCACAGTTATCACTGAAACAGGAATAAAGGGTAAATCCGTCAATGGGGATCCCTCTTCCAGTGTTCCTATGTTACCTCACTGCATATATACTTTATGAATCATTGTTGTGCCTTCAGAACACTGAAAGATAATCTATTAAATGGAACACAGGGAGCAAAAACAATTTGACAGGGGTTTCCACCATTCATTCATAACTTTATCGAATAGCGTCATTGCAAGGTATTGGGACTGGTCTGCTGCAAAGTTGTTAGGTTTGATCATTTTATTGCATTCATTCAAATTCAACTTAGCAATCTCTAATGACAAAGTGTACTTTTCTTCAGAATGAAGACAGCAATTGTGAACATCTGTCTAGTGTCTTCATAGTTTTATATGTGTTTTTTTCATGTGATTCAAAAAATCAGCAATTGATTAATTCAACCAGACTCTACCCATACCTAAAATATTATTGGGTGGACTAATACATTCAGTTTAAAAATATTTCAGTTAAACTGTGAAGTAAAAAGTATTTATATTTTCTGCTGAGTACCCTATAAGTTGTGATTATGTAATGGGCATTTATTGTAAGCAAAGAGAAAATGTGGGCTTTTGTAAGCCAAGGCAACACCACAAAAAAACATCTCTTATATTTAAACATCAGAAATTTTATTAAGACATATAATAAAAACCCATTACAAACAAATGTATTGTTCTTGTAAATGTTATAGACCATCAGAATATTGCATTTTACAGTGACTGTTTTGCAGTGTGATGACATGAAGTACCACGATTTAAAACATCGTAATTGTTGTGAATTCAACACAACATATACTCTCATCAAAGGTCATATGATGATCCAGCCTTCAACGTGTTTCGCATAATTGCTCCTTCAGGAAGGTGGACGAGAGATCTGTAATTTACAAATAAATAACATTAACACAGTCTCATAGAATAGCAAAATGATTGCTTCCAAAGACTCATACAAGTCACCTACTTGTTGGTACAACACATTGAAACTGATTAGAAGATCATAATACATACAACAAGTTCCCCAGTGGATTGCCAACACTCATATGGAAAGAACCATGCCAACACATAGGGCGAGGAGGAAGAGCCGGACCTACACATCATCTAGGGTTAATGTATATATTTAAATCAGAGTAAGTTTAGAAATAATCATATCGCTAGTAATTATAATCTCCCATGTATCACATCACCAAGGGGAATATATATTGTTATCGTCATACCTTAAAGTCTGATCCTAATTGAATAGGAAAGGGACCCTCATCACAGAGACCACTACTTCCACAATTAGAATTTTGTTTGGTAGTGTAAACAGTTAAGTGCATACCACTATAGCTAATACTTTGAAACAATAATCAAATAGGGAATGTCTCTAGTGCAAGAACAGTTCACACATAGACCAACCTTCCACCATGTGTCAGCATCTCCCTCATAATCCTTAGTGTCTCACTCTCCTCCTCCCCCATAATGTATATAGGCCCGGGAACTCTTGTATGTCCGCCAATGGAATGGCGCTGTGTGGATAGGCTCAAGCCCCAGATTACATTGTGCCATTCCATTGGCGGACATACAAGGGTTCCCAGGCCTATATATGGGGGAGAAGGAGAGTGAGTGTGGATTTATTTGTAAACTACAGATCTCTCACCCACATTCCTGAAGGAGCAATTACGTGAAACGCTTTGGATGCTGGATCAATCATATGACCTTTGATGAGAGTATATGTTATGTTGGATTCAGAACAGTTATGATGTTTTAAATTGTGGTGCTTTATGTCATCACACTGCAAAACATTCACTGTAAAATGCAATATTCTGATGGTTTATAACACTTACAAGAACAATACATTTGTTTTTAATGGGTGTTTATTATATGTCTGATTGAAATTTCTGATGTTTTCATGTAAGAGATGTTTTATGTGGTGTTGTCTTGGCATACAAAGCCCAAATTTTCTCTTTGGTTACAATTTGTAGCTATATGGGGTGACCCGACAGCAAGTCTGGGAACCCTATACTTCCAATGGACATTCATGCTGAAAAACTGTAAGGACCTATTTACACTGTTGTATTTTAATGTAACGCACTGAAATGAATGTGCCTAGGTTTGCACTTTAGGCATATTAGAAACACATATACAAAATGAATCAAAAAAAAAATACATCACTAAAGAAGTTAGTTTTTTTTTAACCTTAAGTTTCTGAGGGTTATTGGTGGAACTGAGAAGAGTTTACAATTCCAGATTATGCTCTTTAACAGTTTAAAGGGGTAGTTTTTCTTTAAATGGAAAAAATGTGTGCCTTAGTTATATCAGCCTGACACATTAGACATAGCTTATGATTTCTCAAAGGCTGTAGGGCTGTTGTGTGTGCCTCCCCTGATGTTCAAATAACAGATTTTATACTTTTCAGCACTCAGAGTCCATCGAGTCCTAAAAATAGGCCCCCCTATCTCACAACTGCCAGTAGTAATTGCAAACCACTGGTACCCGTCAATCTGTATTACAGAGCCCTATTTTTAACCACCTAGCCAATGTTAAAAGAAATATTAGCTCACAGCAGCATGTTAAAGGACCAACATGCCTGCAACCCTTAGCCTGTGTGCCTGATATGCCACACTGTTTTTTTATTTTCATTTCAAAAGAAAAGCTTCATAATAAACAAAACATTAAACAGTACGATTTTCATCAGATTGGGGGATGTATAGTAGTAGTAGTAGTAGTAGTAAATCAAAACACAAGAGCTAATCAATTTACACAAGTAAATCAAACAAATTGACAGAGCAGCTATTTTTGTTTTACATCCAAAACAGTAAATCCATATACCATTACCATTTTAAAGGACTTTAGGGCAGGGGTTCTTAAAATTTTTAATACAAGGACCCAAAGAAAAAAAAAATTGTTACTGTACTTGTACCCAAGAGGAGAATTATTACCAAAATGTCAGCAAAGGCACATAAAGCTGTCTGTGGCTGCAGTTAATGCATAGCGAGCAATGACAATGGTCACTCCCCAATCTTGCTGCTTTCTTAAATTTGACTGCAAAAGTGGAAATACAGTTTAAGCATTTCTGCGTTTGCTAAGTGCTCTCAAATAGAAGCAGGCACTAAATTGTTAAGATTGTTGTACTATAAATGTTGAGAGGTGTATATTCTTCAAAGTAAAGCAGTATTTTAATAGCATTCTTCATTTCTCTCTTTTCTCCTGCACAATAGAGAAGAAAATCACGGTATTCTGACCTTGACTTTGAAGTAAGTCGACATATTAAATATTGTTTTATTTCACAGCTGTATTACTTTCAAAAAGCTTTTTTATGTTGATACTTAATTCAAATTTAAAAAATTCTGTTATCTTGATAATAAAATGTGTAAATAGCCCGGGACTATGTACTCAGGTAAAAGTGCAAAATTGTCTATGCTTCTTTGTAGTTAAAAGATCATCTGTGCCAGTTGTCTACAGGATCCAGGGAAGAAAAGCTAAAATTATTCAGTTTCATAGCAACTTTGCCATCACAGAACAAGCATTGAAAAACTTTCAGTGAAAGTTAGCATATTTATATGTGTTCAAAACCCTGTGATATTTTGCAGACAACACATCAAACTAGGAACTGCTCATTTAGCTTTCTTTTATTCACCATTTTGTATAATTTTATTTATAGCATGTTTATATAGCTTTTCTTTGACATGCAGTTAGTTTTTTAAGTGGAAGTAAAGTGTTAAAAAAGGGGGGCCCTGAAACTTTTAGACATAATGTGCTAGTATACACTGCATATTAGCACATTATGGCAGTTACCTATTAAACTGAATACCTTCAGTGCTTCACTCCTCCCTTGCCAGCACTTCCATCTTTCTCCTAGTTTTCTTCCAGGTTTCAAGTCTTTAGCTGTTTGATTGGCCAAGACCTGATGGTGTAACTCCCATGCATGCTCATGGGAGTTTCTTCATCTCAGCATCCTGGATCTGTGCAGTGGGCTGTGCATGTGTGGCTCAGTGTACAGGAAAAAAAATGCTTAATGACAGCAAGAAGCTTTTATGGCAGAAGAGACTTACACAGTCTCTTCTGTCATAGAAAGCCTGCCCATCAGCAATTTTATTTTCATTCACTTGAAGATAAGATCCTTTTTGGTGTTTTTTTTACTGGCATATGCAATCAAGAATTAACGTACTATTATTGCAAAACATGTAGCATGGTGTTTATTTAAAGTGCATTTGTTTACTTGGAATACGATCATTCAGACAAGCTGCTTTATAAATGGCTAATAAAAACAGATATAACACCACAATTTAAAAATGTTTCTAAGGATTAAAACAATAACTAAAACAACATTGACCTATAACTAATATAGTTTCCCTTTACACATATTTGCAGCAAAACAAATATTGTCCCTTTGTGGCTGGACGTACAGTGTACGTCTCCCGTCACGAAGGGGTTAAACAAGCATTTTCATTTTACTTACAATTTATTGTTTTCTATTTCCTGGTTCTCTTTGGCAAAAGTGATGTAATTGTGCCCAAGCATTGCATCCTAGGAAGGCTATATCAGCAAAGCATTGCTGGGAAATCTCATCTGTTATCTCACAAGATCTAAGGGAAAGGCATTTTGCTCACCTGAGATGATGTGCATGATCACATGTCCTAGTCACATGTGCCAGAGTTCCAGGGAATAAAGGGAGGTTGATTGATCTGCCCTTAGTAAAAATGGCCACTGTGAGAAGAATGAGAAAAAAAAGAAAATAAGGTATGCAGGGGAAAAAATGTCATCAATTATCCAGAAGTATCTGTTTGTAGATTGCAATTACTACCCATTTCTAAAGGTGCCTTTGTTGTAATTTTGAAGGTATGAGTAAAGATGCTCTTTAAGCAATCCATATAACTTCATAATATTGCTATGTGTTTCCCATCATGAAATACGTTAAGAACCACTGGCTGAGGCCCAGGGCATTGTTTATGTCCCCCTGCTGCCTACTTGATCCAACATTCTCACCTGTGCAGTTCAGCCCCTTAGTCTTCTATGGGGCTGATAGATGGATAGGAGCCACTCCATCTACCAACCCCTTAGAATTATATGTGGTGGAACTGTGCAGAAGTGGATGTCAGATCTAAAAGCCTTGAAGGGGAATGTAAACAATGCCATAAGTAAGTATAGCAATTCGGGTGGAGGGCTAAACCTATTTAGGGCGGTGGAGCAAAAGGGTAAGATGTTTATGATAAAGGGTTTTGAAGTTAAAATGTTCCAGTGATAACTGTCTAATAGGGGAATTCCTCTTATTCACGTTGCAGATTTTTTTTCTCACTTCCTGTTGCATTTCTGGAATTTGGTCACAGACTGCAAAAAAATACACTGACAGGTGTACACAAACAGGTACTTTGTGGTGCCTATTCTTAGAAAAAACTTTTGTTTTGAAATTTTTACAGGGCAGCTTTAGTCTTTTAAAGGGGCATAATA
Source organism: Nanorana parkeri (assembly GCF_000935625.1). Lineage (NCBI taxonomy): Eukaryota > Metazoa > Chordata > Amphibia > Anura > Dicroglossidae > Nanorana > Nanorana parkeri. Next base: position 341,981 of record NW_017306752.1, on the reverse strand, counting down.
TTGCTAATATGTATATAGCACATGGCATAAATCTGAATCTACACATGTGAAGCAATTATGTGGTTAGACCACAGCAAACTGCACATTTCAATATTTTTCTTTTAGGTGCAATAAAACAACAGTGCAGATCTAAAAGCAATCTTAAGCACAAAAATGCTCTATGAGAATTGATTTTTCAGTTGCCTTGGTATGACAAAGGGGGATTATTATCAGATAAAATAATAAAATATGTGCTTTAAAGCTAAATAAATATTGTTATTAGTATTAGAACATACTGGTGTGGGTAGAACAATATAAACACTGCTTATCCCAATCCCTAGGACACAGAGAAATTTCAGATTCCATAGCCATTTTCATTGACTCATGAATATTTTTATTCTTGTGAAAGATAAACTATATAAATATATAAATCAGCAGAGATAGAAAACAACACACTGTAATATCTGAAGGAAAACAGTCACAAATGCCAAGAGTGAACAATGAATAATCACTGTGGATCGTTTTATAGAGCCGCAGCACATTCTATAGCAGAATGTTCGCTATGGCAACTGTTGCTAAGGTTCCTAAGTCTGATGTTTCTTTGCTTCAGTGCTGCATGTTGAAGATGGTAAATGCAGGATGCACTGCAGATATTTGAACAAATAATATAGCCTAGGCTAATGAGTAATTTAAATAGTTTTGGTTTTCTTTTATAGTTGAACCCTAGAATGGCTCAGAAACTCAGTAAAAATGAGCTGCAGATCAAAATAACTATGTAAACAAGCTAGGGCTGCAACAACTAATCGACATAATCGATTATAATCGATTATTGAAAAAGTTGTCAACTTTTTCAATCATCGATTAATCGGCTTTTGATTAGTTGCTCCTGTTCACAGCTCCACACACGTTGCGCGCCGCACCTCCTCCCCACCTCACGCTCGCCGCTGCCAGACCCGCTCGCATTCCATGCTACACACGTCACACCTCCTCCCCGCCTCACGCTCACCGCCCGCCCACATCCACGATCGGCACAGGGACGCGGGGAGAAGAAGTAAGGAGGAGAAGGTGTGGGGTGGGGATGACAGCGGCAGATAGACAGGCCTGATTTCAGAAGCAAGTTGCTGGAAGACTGCTCAGGTACGCCTGCACTTTCCCACACATGGTGCTCTATAATGTATTGCTGGGATTTTTATTCCTCTATAGCTGATGGTACATTGTGCTGTACTGTATATTATACAGAGCAATGTACCATCAGCTATAGAGGAATACATTATACACTGTATGTATAATGTATTGCTGGGATTTGTTGTATTACTATACAGCTGATGGTATTCTGCATTGCGCTGTATAGAGGACTACAAATCCCAGCAATAATACATTATACAGCACAATGCAGAATACCACCAGCTATAGAGGACTACAACAAATCCCAGCAATACATTATAC
>NW_017306752.1:338479-338814 GCF_000935625.1 Nanorana parkeri | reverse complement strand
CATTATAAACCCCCAAAACATAAAGTAATTAAAATAAAACACTCCTCCTTCCCCTTATTAACCCCCCACACACAAAATAATAATACACTCCCCTCCCCGCGAGCCCCCTCACCTCTTCACGGCTTTGCATGGAGGAGGCTTGAGGAGGATCGATTCCAGGGTTATTTAGGGGTAGGGATGTCCCGATACAGGGCTTGTCAAAATGCCCCGATACATAGCGCCGAAGCTTGCGCTATGATTATTTTTTTTAACTTGGAGAGCAACGGCGAGTCGGCGCTGGTCCGGTGGGAGGAGCTCCAGGTGGGGTCCTGTTCTGTCGACGCTGAGAACTCATC
>NW_017306752.1:284828-338432 GCF_000935625.1 Nanorana parkeri | reverse complement strand
TTTTTTCTAAAGAGATTGATTTATTTAATATATAAGTTTGTTTATTTATGTATTTATTTTAATAGTTGAAATGGACAGCGCAAGCGCAGTGTATAGTTTGCAAACTCGACGAGAAGGGCACGCAAGCGCAGTGCATGGTAGTTGAACTGGACAGGTGTGTAGCTGTGTGTATATGGAGAAGTTAACGGCCGTGAGAAAGGGACTCAGGCGCAGTGTGGGGATGTAAGGCTCGGTGAGTGACAACGCATGTGCAGAAGGTCCTTATGTGTAGCTGACCTACTGGCAGTACCCGGATGCCACGTCAGAGGTTCGCGAGGTCGATGAGTTCTCAGCGTCGACAGAACACCGGCGACTGTCCAGAGGACCTGAGAGCATTTGCAAGCCAGCTAAATTAGGACCCTACCTGGGGCTCCTCCCCAGACCAGCGCCGACTCGCCGCTGCTCTCCCGCACAGCACGACCTCACCAGTGAGGCAACTAACAGTGAGTGAGAGCCTGGGGTCCCTCATAAGAACGATTTATTGTATTAGCAGGGGAAAATAGTAAATTATTGTCTGCAGTGTGTACTCTATATGTACTGCATATAGAGTACACACTGCAGAAATAGATTTACTATTATCCCCTGCTAATATGAATGGATTAAATGTTCTATATTAGATAATAGTACATACCATGTAATTGTGATACTACGGATCATTTAACCCATTCATGTTAGTCGAGGAAAATTGTAAATCTATTGCTGCAGTGTGTAATGTATATGTAGTACATGTATACAGCACACACCTCCACTACACTACAGCAATAGATTTACAATTTTCCCATGAATAGGTTAAATCATGATCCATAGTACATAACATGTAGTTGTATTATGGATCATTTAACCCAGTCATGTTAGCAGGGCAGAATTGTAACTCTATTACTGCAGTGTACTGGAAGTGTGTACCAGGTTAAATGAAGGAACACACTTCCAGTACACTGCAGTAATAGAGTTACATTTCTCCCCTGCTAACATGAATACGTTAAAATGATCCTAGAGGCACATGCATGATCGGATTTGTAGTTTCACGACAGCTGTGTGAAAGCAAATACAAATGTTTCTTAAATTAAAGTTCTTCATAATCATAAATAAAAATCATTAGTCTGGATTGGTTTTTTTAAAAGTCACCTGTCCGTTAAGAAAAAGTATCGGTAATTGGTATCGGTAAGTACATGAGGGGAGGTACTTGTACTTGGTCTTGAAAAAGTGGTATCGGGACATCCCTATTTAGGGGTAATTAGTGAGGTCTGCAGACCTCACATACATCCCTGCTTTCGGCCGGAGCTCAGAACTGTCAGAGCTCCGGCCGAAGGAAGCCAGAGCTGACAGGAGCAGCTCTGCGTTCTGCATCTGAAACAGATGCAGACCGTGGAGCTTCTCCCGCAAGTCAGGTATGCGGTCTGTGGACCGGATCGCGGGCCGCAGTTGGTCCGTGGCCCGCTACTTGGAGACCCAAATTTCCATTCACCCTCACTTTATTTTTACTCGCAATATGCGAGCAGGCGAGTGGAAATTTTGAGCCCTGTATATATATATATATATATGTATATATATATATATATATATGTTATATATCTATATATATCTGTTAAAGGCAGGAATAGATGAGAATCAAATGAAGCAAATTAGGCTTAATATTTGATTCAGGGAAACTCCCTGCTCACTATCATGAAGAGATCTGCTATGTGCCCAAAACATGATTCCCTCCACAACCTTCTGTCTCTGGGGGAGAGCAGCAGGGATTGTAGGGCACACAGAGACAGTGGTTTGTGAAGGGTACACAGAGGGGATCTGATTGCATGCACACCGGTCCCGGACCTGGAGGAGGGGCAGCGGAGCTCGAAACACAGTGGGGGTATTGAGCAGCGGGAGCAGGCACTGTACTGGCCCGTAGAAACGATCTGGCGGCAATTGTAAAGCCAACAGCCGTCTCTACAAATGTAAACAAATGTACATCACTGGTCACTAAGGGGTTAAAGTGATCTTGTGCCCATTCATGCACACTAAAATATTCATATATTCTTAACAAGCAGTAAAATTACTTTAAACAATCTCTCAATCACCTTTGTATCTCTAAGCATTATTGATAAAATAATTCCCAATATCTGTGCATTTATTGCATGCTATGGCACAATGCACTGTACTGCTTGCTATATGCCCTGGTGTGTTGCACTACAATTCATTCTGAATTGCACCCCAACATGCATGCATTGCAGTGCCATGCGATAGACAATACCACTGTACCATGTGTTGCATTGCCATGCGTTGAGTTGTCATGCATGTATTACTATTGTTGACCACAGGGAAAAACAATGCATGCTATTGTGGTACCGCATGCCTGGGAAGGGGCAGTGACAGTAAGAGAAACAAGACATTTCAGAAATGGCCATTTCCCCATTTGCTGGTTTGTGTGAACTTCACAGTTCACACATGCCTAAATGTTATTCATTTGAGTTACTAGTGGAATGCAATAATATAAAATATACCTTATACAAGTAAGTTATACAAGTATAATATATACTAGAGGTGCACCGAAATGGAAATTTTAAAACCGAAACGAAACCGAAATAAAAAAAAAATGTCAGACCGATACCGAAAATGTTTTTTATTTTTTCAAAAAAATGTATATTTTATTTTTATTTATTTTTTAGAAACTTTTAAATTTTTTTATATTTATTTTTATTAATTCATTTTTTATTAAAATATTTTAATGTTTTACTTTTACTTTTAGGGGCTTCTGGGAAATATAAGGGGGCTAAACAGACCCCTGATATTTCCCTTTTAAAATAGAAAAAGAGATTGAGAACACAAAGTCCTCAATCTCTTTTTCTGTGTCCCCTGTTATCAATGAACAGGAATCCTCTATGAGTCTTCCTGTTCATTGATAACATGAGTACATTGTTTGTTTACTATAACTACAATTATGAATGAATGGGGGTGATGTAGATCACTCCCATTCATTCATAATTGAGGATACAGTACACATACCATATTCTCAATTATGTACACACACTCAGCGATCACTGATCGCTGAGTGTGTGTACCTTGCTCTTCTCTCTGACACGCTGTCACAGGAGGCTGATCGAGCGGTGTAGGGAGAAAAGCCCAGCCTCCTGTGACAGCGCTGTCTCCGCCCCCACACTGCTCTGCCGGACTGTGATAGGCGGCAGAGCTGTGTGGGAGGAGACGCCGGCCGCTCACAGGACTCTCCACCGCAGCGCTCGGCCAGCTGTCACTTTCTCTTCTCCCCGCTGGGACATAGAGCAGCGCCCAGCGGGGAGAAAAGAAATCACGGATGCGCCGATGTATCGGCAGGAAAATGGCACTTTCGGCATTATGCCAAAAGTGCAATTTTCGGCCGATATATCGGTGCATCCCTAATATATACCTTATACAAGTAAAGTTTTAAAGCTAAACTCCTAGCATACAAAACAGCAGAAAAGCTGGCTTCACACCAGTTTCCGCTGGGATAGTTTATTAAAGCTTGTACCACATCACTGGTGTCCCGCCCAAGGTCCACCCCCCCTTACGTGTGGTCGATTACCGCAATTCGTCCAGGTGCTTTCTTCTAGTTACCGCTGATCCAACCTGCGAAAATCGCAGCAGGATGGGGCCGCCGTACGAAAATCATACAAGGGTTCGTTCATTGGATGAAAAGTGCTGTCCGATAGATCGCAAGGTGTATGGGCAGCCTTAGAGCGTCAATAAACTATCCCGGCAAAATTCTTTGTGCAGCCAGCATTTGTTCTGTTTGTTTAGGCTCATATTGGAATGAGGACAGGCTCTCAGTGGCAAGCACCCAGCTCTTTCCTTTCCTGTGCCATGGAGGAGCAGTGCTTCTATTGTGTTCTCCTTGCATCCAAACTCTAGGTAGATATGAAAACAACACCAGTGAATGCAGTTCTGTATTCTATATTCATTGAAATGAATGAATGAAAGTAATATGAAGAGCCAAATGTTTTCTACACTATTTCAGAAGCTGAGTAAAGCATTTACAATGAATGCTGCTCCTTGAAGCCTCATTCAAACTGGGCGCACGGTTCCATGTGGTGTGCACGCCCGTAAACAGGAGGAACAGTTGCTGTGTGTGATTGCGCGCAGAAGCTTTTTCTTCACGATGGGAGGACGCGGCTGTGCGGTGTCATACAGACACCCGAACTGCACATCTGTGTGGGTACGGGTGTCCACACTTGGACACAGAGAGGATCCAACCGCTGTAAAGTAAGAATGCTTTCAGAAATAAGTGTTCATAGTTTATTTTTATCAATTATTAAAATGGAAACTAAATGAACAGAAAATAAATCCAAATCAAATCAATATTTGGTGTGACCACCCATTGCCTTCAAAACAGCATCAATTCAAAGGTAACAATCCTTAAAGTGACACTAAACTTGAGTTTAATCTTAAAAATGCATTCATGTTGCTTTACTATTAACAAAAATGTTTGTTATGTTTGTTTGTGTATAACTCAGCTGTAGATCCTCAAATCATCTCTGAATTCATGCTGCCACTATCCTTCCTTCTTGAGGATGGCCACTGTTGTTCCCCATGGTCCCTGTGTGTGTGTTGTAAAGTATCCACCTCTCCAAGCCCGTGATGGACTACAATCTCAATACAATCTAGTAAACTAAATGTGAGATTGTAGTCCATCACAGAAGCAAGCTTGGAGTGGTGGCTAATTTACAACACACGCATGGACCATGGGGGAAAAAAAGTAGGCACCCTCTGCATGAATTCAGAGATGATTTGAGGATCTACAGCTGAGTGATACACAAATAAGATATATATTTGTTTATAGTTAAGGTACCTGAATGCATTTTTAAGATTTAACTCCCGGGTTTAGTGCCACTTTAACTTGTTAAATGAAAAGTTTACTCTTACTAAACCCTCTGATTCTGAAAAAAATCATATTTTTCATAGAGATTGTGACTATATATACGCCATAATAACAGTGTTTGCATTTTAGTTTCAATCCACAAAGTGTTCAATTAAACTAATTAAGTGATTCACAATCGCCTCTTAGTTTGACTAACTGTTTCACTCATCTGTGACGGCAGAATACAAACACTGCTGATTACCTAATTGGTTCAATTAAACACTTGTTGAACCTTTTCTTCCACAGTCCATTTAGTGAGCCTAACACAAAAAAATCCTTAAAATTAAGGCCACCCTAAATGTTTCCTTTGGTAGTTTCTGTAAGCACAATGTGCACTCTTTAGGATAATTATGCCATTCAATCATGCATGTCCTAAATGCCTTTTTAATTTTTCTACAAATGTCCATAATACTTGGCTTTGAAGCTGAAACTAATTATTTCTTTAAAAACTTTTAATTGATCACATTTATGATATTCAAAACACCATGCATGAAAATCATTGAGAAGCGCCCCCATCACACAGTAGTGGAGCTAGCTGCTCAAGCATTTGACAACTAAAAAACACTATCATATTCATATAGCAATCTACACCTCAGGGTGTTTTATTCAATTTATAAACCAGGTGCACTTGGTGGGTTCTTACCAATCTGCTTCTTTCTTTGACAGGTCTACTTTCAAGTTGCCTGTTTGATTTCACTTTAGGTGCTCAATGCTCCTAGCGTTACACACCTGAACAAATAAGTTGTAAATGGTAACATAACAACAGCAATTTTTACTGGCCTAGGACTTATCTTTTTTTTCTTCTACTTACCAGTTCATTGGACTGAAGATTGGTTTAGTAACAGGTTAACTATGCAAATACAGGCACTTGTTGGAGCAGATCATCAATTAATTCTTCCTGGATAGATATTTAAAGTAGAGGAGGCTACATACAGTTTACTTGTGAAGAGGAGAGAGGTATCATAGGGAGAGATTGCCAACTCATGGCATAGTACAAATGAATGCCCTTGTGAGAATTTCTCTATAAATGGAGCAAATAAACAAGCATAAACCCTGAACAAATAAGTAATAAGATGCAAGGGCTCCATTCACAAAACGGTGACACAAGTATAAGGGTTATGCATATAGATGATGCATAAGCATAAGAAATCTTGTGTTAAAAAAGTGAGTTAATTTCAGTCTGGTGATATTTGAAAATTACAGTCTAATAGCTGAAATAAAGTAAAGGTTCTTTGTGTTAAGGTTTGCAAATTGAGCCTAGAGTTTGTAAAGTTAAACAATCTGAAAAATGAAAGAGCATGCATGGAGAGGTAGCTACAGAGGGAGTATAGTGGGCAAGAAGAAAAATATGGTGAGGAAGAGGGGTAACAGCTCTAAACCAGACATGCATTTAGCAATGTAGAGCTTGCTGTATCAAAACAAAACAGTGTTTACCTAGCTTAAACACCTTGTAAAGAGTTAATAATACTCATATTAAAGTATTTTTGTCTGTATAGTCACAAGAATAATAAAGTGGTAGTGGGATATGAGAGTGGGTGCAAATTAGAGTTTGCCTATAGCCATTAAAAGGCTTGGATCAGTTTATCCAATATAAAGAAGAAACTCCTATTAAATGACCATAAAAACAAATATGTATCATTGATTTTGTGTTAAGAAAGTGTTAGGCTTTTGTTGATTTTATTTAATTAATGTGATACTGTGTAGCTGTAATTGAATTGTAAATTAAATGCACAATAAGGGATGTTTTCTTTTCAATTATCTCTATTCAAAGTAATGCTTTTCTGGAGAAGTCACAAATGCACCTTCAAAACACTTGAAACACTTTCAAGTCTCTGAACAGCGCTTGGTTTAAATGAAGTACAGGAAGAAAATTAGATTTAGAATTTTTGAAGTGCTTCTTTGGCATGTCATTAAGAAAGTAGCTCATGAAGAATTCAACATCAAAGGTTACAACATTAATACGTGTAACATACCTGTAATACCTACAAATCTGTTTCAAAACCAAGTGTGGAATGGACAACTATTTTTTTACAAAACAGTCAAGCCTGGTAGATCTGGCTTTTTGACCAAGATTACAGATAATGAAAAAAGTATCAATCATATTACATACACTACTGTATGCCAGCAGTAATTGTAAGGCTGGTCAGTCTTTTCCATCTATCTTGTACATATTCATAACACCTGTCTGTGATGTTTTTAACATATAATGGAAATGTTACACATATACAAATATATCTATATATCTATAGATACATCTATAGATATATACAGTAGATATATCTATAAATATATATATCTATATATATATTCTTAGCAGTTTAGCATGAGCCTCCCTCACTGGGAGTGGTTTGAAACATCTTCTAACAGGTTAGAAACATCTGCTGCCTGTCAACATCTGCTCTCCACAGAAACAAGTTTAGATTTTAATACTTGTGTTGTAAACTTTTATTTCTATTCAATGCTCATAGATACAAAGATGAGTTTGTATTTCTTGTTCAGAATATGTAATGTGTAAATACTTTAGTGTGCATGCGCACTTTAAAGCTGGGCATAGACACCTTGAATTGTGGCCAATTCCAGCTGAATTGGCTGACATTTTAGATGTGGGTGGTCCTGCAAGCACACCTAGCTCAATAAAATCAACAAAGCCTGGTGGAAAATTGCCTGAATACAATTAAGAATTCTCCATCCATGCTGTTAGTGTGGATGGGGGAATCAAGTGATTTCCTATCTGTCTCTTGTGGGCTGAATGGCTGAAACTTGAGCCACCAATGCCTAGCTTAAGAGTATCTTTACATTAAATAAGATTACAGCTCCAGGGTCCCTCATTCCTTACTCTCATCTGAGATTAACTGAAGTGAGTAGTATTTATACCTTATGCATGGAGCCAGGAACCATTATATTGTTAAAGTGGTACTTTATATCAGTAACTGAATTGCTGAGGAGGGGAATTTCCAAAAATCTTTATTTAAAGTATTTTAAATCATCTTTGATGGTTTAAATGTCAACCAATGTCATGAAATGTCAACCAGTTACCAGGAAAACCATTACTATTGTGAAGCAAAATTTTACCAAATATGGTAGAGAGATGTCTTTTTTTTTCTTAAATGTGATAAATATGTCCCTGTGTTTTAGCTTTTGTGTTCCCATCCTCTAACCTGCATGCCATCTCCCTAGAACTAATGACAAAAGATTAGAGAAAAATTAAATGACATTGTCAGGAAGTATGAATGAGGTTATTAGGAAGTATGATATAGAGTATATGGATGAAAGCCCTGAGTTTGTTATGTTGCAGACATTCTAATCACATGCATAAATATTGCATTGATGTGCAATCACTATTTTTTATATGATATAGTCAATTATTATAAGCCTTTATTAAATTATTTTTCCCATGGAACATTAATTCACCTCCATCCCAAATGGCCCATTATCCTGCTTTCCTCAATGGACACATAACAGTTCCTTATAACTGAAGCTAGCATTATTTTTGTGAGAAGACTTTCACATAAAAGTATTGCACAAATTGATAATATAACATGCATGTGATAAATTTAGCTAATCCATGTGATGAAACTTCAATGTATAATTATTATTTGTACAAAAAGCAAAAACACATGATAATGAAAATATCCCATGTATTATGGTTTGTTTCAAACAGACAAAAGGGAATGTTAAACACATCATCTCTTCTCAATAGTTTAAATGTAAGAAATCAATTTTTTATTTAAAGAAACACTCAAATCTTAAAAATGCATTCAAGTACATTAACAACTTGGGACCATGGGGAACAAAAGTAGTCACCCTCCAGAAGGAAGGACAATGTCAGTACCAATTCAGAGATGAATTGAGGATCTACAGATGAGTGATACACAAATAAAGATACATTTTTGTTAATAGTTAAGGTACTTGAATGCATTTTTAAGATTTAACTCCTGAGTTTAGTGTCACTTTAAGGCCAGGTTTCTAAGCATATTAACTTAACGCAAATTGGGATGTTCAGAATTAATTTTTTCCCTCCTATTTGTTCATATTTACACCTACATTTGTTCATATTTACATCTACTATGCAATATTGAAAGTTCAAAAAATTTACAATGTTCCTCATTACTAATGTAATTTATGAATCTAAGATGCATGTGCACATTTACTAGAATATTAAACTCAGTGTAATATGTTGCATATAAAAGCCATATTGAAACCTCAAATAGACATATGAAACCAACATAGCCAATAAGAGCAGGCAGCAAAAGATACTTAGGCATATTTCTGTTGTGTTTAAAATTTTCTTCACCTGAAGAGCCCCAACCCAGACAAATATAGTTTTTTTTAAATCATGAATACATAAGAATTCATAACCGCGGATCTTAAATATCTTCCCATTTGAAACTTGACGTGTTATCACGCAAAAAATGTGCTTCATTCTGGATCGATTCAGATTTTTATTTCCTTAGTTTCTCCGGATTTTAGATCCGAAATTCGATTTGGTTCGTTATTCGGATTTCGGATCTGTCTGAATTTTTGTTTCAGACCTATTTGGATGGGGTTCTTTAATAATAAACTAACGTCATTTTGGGGGGAGGGGGGTGGTTACTTCAGTTCTGACACTGTCTGCTCTCCTACCGCTCTTATCAACTCTCTCTACTCCACAACAGGAAGTCACATGACCGTGCCTGTAATGCAACCCCCAACAGCCAACAAAAATTCTGATTGGCCAGAGAACAGTCACATGTCTGATTTAGTTTTGTTTTGTACAAACGGAGCTGAATTTTTGTTAAATGTACATTTGGATTCATTCGCATACAGACATATTCGAATTTGGATGCATCCGAATGTCCAAATTTAACAAAATTCGTAAGAATATCCATTTGGAATAAAACATAATTTACATGTCTATTTTAAACTCTAGTTGTCGGCCTTGACAAACTGTCTGATATTTCAAAGTGAAATGTTAGTGCACTTTTATTGGTGCCGACACACCACTTTTGCATATTGGGATGTCAGAGAGCATGATACAGTTAAAGCCAAGCATAATACACATAGCAGTCTGAGATTTTTGGGCTCTCCAGCACAAAGACAACAAGATAAGCACAAGCGTCTCTTTATGTCTGCTCTTAACTCATTTTCATATACTTTAATTAATGCCAAGTTCACTTTAAATGTAATTAGATATCTTAAATACACAATGACATATTTTAATATGATTGTGTTTTTGTTTTTTTTACATAGAAGGTCATGCATACCAGAAAGAGGCACATGGAATTATTTCAGGAATTAAATCAGAAATTTCAAACTCTGGAAAGATTTCGGGATATACCAAATACTGGAAGCACGGTAAGTTCCTAATATAAGCAAAGGCTGATCTTGATGCTTATTGCTGTGGCAGATGGTTAGCTCACTTTAAGATTTCATTGGTCACTTGAGCCTAAATGCTATTCATTGAAATAGATTATGAACATAAGTACACATTCAAAGCTAATGCTGGCCATACATGACTCAAATTTTAGGCAATTTCTGCTGAATCAGTCGAAATTTAAACCATGGGTGGCCCTTTCAGCACCCTACAGCTTTACAATCTTTAAAAAATCGAAGGAGCCAGGACGACAATTGGCAAAACAGCAACTGCATTCATTCAGATTCAGTTACTATTTGAGAAATTCAGACAGCCATTGGGTGCTGACTGTCTGAATACAATAGGAAGCAGGTGCTAATCCTCCATACGCGCTGTTTAGTGTGTAGGAGGAATTTCCTTAGGTTTCTATGCCTGTATGGCTAGGTTAATTTCTATGTCTAATGCAGCTATTAGGATGCTTAGGATCACCAATGTTCTCAGTTGATACATACCATGCTTTTAAAAAGTTACTCTACCCAAAGTGATAGTTTAATGGTGGGATAAGGCTTCCATTGATTTATAATATCTTTTGAGGACATCAGAGGTGACATTTATTCACCTGCTACAACCAGCGTGTTCCTGTGTTACCTTTCTTTCTGTTACATTTTCTATAAGATTTATCAATTAACAATCCATCTACAATTTCTAAGCTAAGTGTGTTGAAATGTTACCACGGGATTCCCTTGGGGAGATAACAAGGAAATAGGTAGTGTTGCGTTACAACATCTACTATAAATGGAAATACCAGTTTTTCATGGACAAAGTTTAAAAAAGTATGCACACAAGAAGGATACAATTTATGCACAGGTATATGGGCTGGTATCCTCACAGCAAGATGGTCAGTAAACATGCACACTGTTATGTTAATTCCACCCTATATGCCTATTAGCATCAGACCAGAGCATCATAACTGTTATTAATAAAAAGTGAAATAATGAGAAAAAGGCACATAGTGAGCTGACCCCAAAAAACACAATTGAGAGGGCATATCAGACAAACTGCCAAGGGAGTATAATTGTAATTGTTTGCTCATTTATAATAAGAATAGCAGTAGCAGCTTTTAAAGTAGAAGTAATTATTTAAAATATGGTGTGGTATTCAAGCAAAACAAATTAAAGTAAATTTACTAGATAAATAACAAAAACTTACTGAAGTGTAATGATATTTAGTTTTTACCTCACAGCAATAAATAAATAGAAACCTACATAAAATGTTTGCATGTACAACCATTCAATTAATGCTGACACTGTCATTACTGCATGGGTTTTTCTACAGAACTGTGCTTCTCATTAGTGTAATAACCTGAAATTACAGGGCCCCATAGTAAATATTTTAATAGTCCCCCACATCATTGTACAACACCCTAATTACCATGGCAGGTGAACAAGTACTGAAGAGAATGTGGTGGTGGTGGTGGTGGTGGTGGTGGTGGTGATATTGATGTAAGTACAGATCTGTGGAGTGCAGATAAGCATAAACTTATCCTTTAAAATTACAATATTACTAACTTAATATAGAAGACCCGCCTGTAAAAGAAAAAGATAAATAGGTTTCAGTGGCTTAAAACTTCACTGTATTGCAGATCTCCTGCCACCACTAATATAAAAAGCTTATGTGCATGTCCAATACTTGGAACCTCTATGAGCACTGTGGTTCCTCCTGCTAACCACTTTTTCACTGCTATGTCCTGCAGTGGGAGGAGCCATAGTGCGTAGAAGGGCACCAGGTAATGGGCACACCCTAAAATGTTAAATACCAAAGGATCTGCAATACATCTAAGTTTTAGGCCTGCCCAAAGGGTATTTATCTCTTTCTTTTACATGGTGGTCAGTGACCTACGTCAGTGAGGGACCCATACACTGCTGTAATAGTTTATTTGATTTCCGCTGTCACTTGTATGCAGAGCAGATAGAGGAGTCATGTCCATTTGTGGGCTTTGCATTGAAAGATGGCATCTGTCAGAGCTGCAGGGGAAGTGAGTAGTAGAAGGCTTCCTCTGCTAGCTCTATTTACAATTGACAGTGGCAATCTGATGTGAGCCATCACATCACGCAGACAAAGTTCTGGATGGTGCTTGGCAGCCCATTTTAACTGCATAGGCACCCATTGGTCCTCATCCCTGGGACCCCATCTTGAACCCGTTCCTACTTTGGCAAAAGTTCCTGCCAGTGCTCCTTGTTGCTAAATATTAAGAGTGTAAGCTTTCACAAGCAGGGCCCTCCTTTCCATTTTGTCTTGATTTGTATTGTAACTTCCTTATATTGTAAAGCGATGCACAATCTGTTGGCGCTATATAAATCCTGAATAATAATAATAATACATTTATATGGCAATACATGTATTGATAAGAAAAAAAGAAACGGTTGCATCCACTAAAACCTCTGACTTTTATAGACTTGAAATCTGTCTTTCTATTTATAAATATTGTGGCATTTCGCTTAAAAAACACATATTAATGCACACATATATCCTTGTAAATAAAACACATTTCTGTGTATCAGTGTGAGAAAAATAAGACATATTAGTGTTTTTGCTTCTTTCATTTGAATTGCAATGCAATTCTTGAATTTGAATTGCAAATTCATAAAGGAATACCAATTAAACATTAACTTCTAATACTGAGAAAACGTCTTCAATTGTTGACGTCATCAGTCCTAGAGTTATTCAACAGGTCTAAAGAATATGTGCGTATGCTGTCACATTAATGGTCTTGCATACCTGGTCTTACAGACAAGAGTGCTTTCATAGTACTTACTACATGCAAAGGACGCACACAACTGTGATAGTGTACATACATTTTTACACCAGACTTATATCACATTACTTGGTTCATCTTGTCTTTATTTAAGGCATAAAACAGCATTATTAAATTGATTAATGAGCACTGCAAATGGGGAAGTCAGTGTATGCATTGAACATAGCTCAGTGCAGAGAATGCATTTAATGAGTGTGTCTGATTACTTTAATTACCTAATCAGGTTAAAAAACAGATATGAGAGAAATACATTGGATGCCATTACTGACCCCTTTCTAAAAACTTCCAGTTGTCTGGCTGTTATTTTGACCCTTCTGTTTCCATACTATGAATCTCAGTCAAACTGAGGATAAGATAAGACCTTCTAATGTTACTGCAACTTTTCTGCATCAGCATACATGTTCCAGGTCAGCGATTTAGAAAGCATTGAAGCCAGTGAAGTTAATTTAATAAAGGGATAGCACCTACTCATCTAGAAATGTGAATGTTAGTATATAAGGTGAAGCTTGGTTCACTTAAGGGGAATTTAAAGATTGCTGCTTAGGCATGAATAAGAATTCATCATGCACACAGATTCACCTTACTCAGTAACATTCACTTTGCAAAGTGAATTGCCTCAATTAATTTAGTAAATTGACCCCATAGAATTATGTAACAGCCTTGCGACCAACATTTTCAGAAGGACGTCAGCACAAGTAGCCTCTATATTTCCCTTAGGAAAGTTTTATTTTATAATATTATTTTTATTTAGTCATGTAAGTTCTCCAGTGACAAAATCCCCTACTCTAAACAAGGGCAATGTAGAAAGACCCCATGCAGGGTTGATTTTGGTGATTTTTTAGTCACAATATGAAGAGAAATTAAATAACAGCCTTGAAACCTTACAGCATGCGGGACTTGCAGACTGGCCCCCCATGGATTCTGGCTTTGTAGTACTTGTATACGCAGTTAGCCCTGTTGCTACACATCTGTATTTACCTACTAATGGAAACCAGTGTTGCTATATAAAACTTAAAATGGTATTGAAAAGAATTTTAAAAGACTAACATAGAATCAATGCAGAGTTTCCACCACCTACAGAGCTCTAGAGCATTCTGCTTTTTATTTGTGTTTACACCTCTACTGTGCTGTATTTCTTTTTTGCAAAAAGGTAATATGCGTTTATTGAATATCAATGGACTTGGAGGGGCTGATTTACAAAAAGACTTGAGAATCTTCACTCAATAAATTGTGTGAATATTCACTTCAGTTATACAATCATCTAAAAAGCAAAGTCTTGTTCACTTTGAATTCTCAGTCATGTGCAGATAAGGCAATGTGCTTTTCACATAATTGGATAACAAAGTGAAGATTCTCAACTCTTTTAGTAAATCTGCCTAAATGGCTAATTCTATGCAAAGTAACTAATATAGCTGATATATTTTGCAGGGTTAGCACAGCCAAGACTAAAAATTCAAGCACTGGTTAATTCTCACCCACCAGTTAATGATATCTTTATATATTGCTCAGAAACTGGCAGCAAGAGATCTGTGCGTTCCCAGCTCAGTCCTCGTACTGAAGGTTTCCCTAAGGGATTTGCATCCATTCTGCTTCTTTATTTGATATCCCAGGAAATACAGCAGGTTACTTGTTTGTTTAGCTTAGAAATGACTGCTTCTGAAACAGATAAAGGAATATCATTTGTTGTAGCTTACTTGCCCATTCCCCATGAGGTATGTTTTTTTTTTTCAACCCATCTAAGTCCACCCATCACTGAAATCCTGGTACTGTATCAATTAATAATTTAAAGAAAAACTAGAAGAGGAATATGAAGGATGTAATTTCTGACTTCTCCTAAAAATGCAAGTACTTTGAGTATCTTGCTGTACCAACGGCTTCAGTACTGGATGAGTCACTGTGAATAAGTTTGTAGATGTTCTGGCTATGCTCTGACTTCATTTGATAAATAATTGTTCCAGCTCAGTAACCCATAATGTTGTGAAGCCAAAGGAAGCCGGTGAACAAACATTTTATGGGTCAGCAATTCCAGCCTCCTTATTTCTCTTAGTACAATTTTCCTTTTATGAGTTTTGTTTTTGTGCATTTCAGTCAATCAGATAACTTGTTTTTGTTCTATTGTACTTCTATTTTTAGGTTTGTGACTTAGATGTTCTAATATACTCTTTCTTCTGCCTGTCCAGGAAAACCCAGCAGTAAACAAGAACCCATGGGACAGTTTCAAAAACCCAAATGAATATCAACATTATACAACAATCAATGTATTAGATTCAGAAGCAAAAGATTCTTTAGAACTTAGACCTTCAGAATGGGAGAAATGTCTGAATTTGCCTTTAGATGTACAGGAAGGCGACTTTCAAACTGAGGTTTAATATAACCACAACAAACAGACTGAAACAAGTCATTTGCACTGACACATGTGAAAGACTTTAGAAGCCTGGCGTCTGGACTTTTGTGGCCACTTCATGTCAGGATCTTCATGTGCCAAATGTCAGTGTTTTCTTTTGGTTTTCTTTTTTTTTTTATTTCTTGTCTACTCTCACTAGCAAATCTAGTGCAGAACCAGGTGTACAAATCTTACCATCATGTGTTGTAAGTACCCGTGGAATGGATTTGTAAGGTAATCTTTATAGATCAACCTCAAACAACAATTCATGTTGTAACAGCTTCATTTGGTTTAGTTTTCAAAAAACTTCACCATGAAGCACAATGTATATATGCAGTTTTTAAAATTTATAACAGTCTGTTTGGCCATTACTACACTTTTTACTTTATAATATAAAAAAGAGCAACATTTTTGTCATTAAATGAATGTTTGTTGAGCTACGTTCTTCATTGCTTTAAATGCAATAAAGTAATAATCTCACTTTTATATGAATAATATATTTCACATCTTTATTATTGCAGTTTTATCTTGGAAGCTCATGGTGGCTTTCTCTGCTGCAGCTCTGTATAAAATATTTAAAATGTTGTATGGTGTAAATAAACTTTTGTCTACAGCTTTGTTCCCTTTGTCTTCTGTGAAATATTATCTTTGTTTGCAGGCTGGAAGAAACTCATTTTTTAAGTTTGTCAGAAACATTTGATGGGATAGCCAGCTTTTACTTTAATGTGAATATATGCTTCAAACTTTAGGTGTTACAGAAGAAGAAGTATATTTTTGCTACCCCCCACCCATTTGCATTTATTGCCTAGTCATAATCAGAATATTGATGCATTCAAAAGAAAATACATTTATGCAATTGTTATATTTGAAAATATAAATGAAGAAATGTTAAACCTATATTTTAAAGAAAAGCAAATTAGTTCATGGAAATTATATTTTTGATGCTTAGATATATGTGAATGTGAACAGCTTAATGTAAATACTATTGTCAATATGTGTTAATAATGTATAAACTTTGTTCCTGTTAAACGTTTTTAGCTGTATCTGCATTGAGACTGGTGCACTCGGTTATTAAATATGCACATTGTGCTTCCTAAATAGGATCACCCAGCATAACACATAATCCTGACTACTCCTATCTAGGTGCAAAGTTTATGGAAGGTTCTAGCCATGGAGCTAGTGTTCCATTGAAGGCTGTGCAACTGCTTTCATTGGAAAGTGTCTTATAGACTCTAGCATATAATGCTTTGGAAGTTTGTCCTGAGTCTGATGCTATCACATTCAAAGTAATCTGACAGTGTGACTTCTAATGACTGCTATTTGAACTTCGAATATTATTTAAAAAATCAGACAATACAATTGTTAATCATGTTAAATATTTGTCTTAAACATCATGGCAGGGTAAAGAAAGGTACCTAGAAAATAGAAACTATTTCCTTAAATTGTATTATAATGAAAACCATAGAGTGGTAGATTATTTATCTCTTGCTCATTAAAGGAGAGCTCTGCTATTGGTATCTAGATTGCAAATTACTTGGTAATATCTGAATTACCTCTCCATAAATAGGTGTCCCAATAAAAATTGTTGAGAAACATGCTTTATGCCAAAGTGGGACCCTGTTCCTTCCTAGAAGTCATTGAATCCTAGATACCAAGGCCAAATTTAGCAGCATCATATGTGTCAGTTAATTTGAAAACTTGTCCACATAAATAATTTTTACAATTTTGAAGGCTTTTTTAAGCTTTTATTTGGTACACTGTTCCACTGTTCCTTTCTCTCTCTCTCTCTCTCTCTCTCTCTCTCTGTATATATATATATACACACACACACTATATTGCCAAAAGTATTGGGACACCCCTCATTGGATTTCCTTGCTACTAAATATTTCACGGTCAACTGTTAGTGGTATTATAACAAAGTGGAAGCAACTTGGAACAAGAGCAACTCAGCCGCGAAGTGGTAGGCCACGCAAAATGACAGAGCAGGGTCAGCACATCCTGAAGCGCACAGTGCGCAGAAGTCGCCAACTGTCTGCAGAGTCAATTGCTAAAGACCTCCAAACTTCATGTGGCCTTAAGATTGGCACAACAACAGTGCGTAGGGAGCTTCATGGAATGGGTTTCCATGGACGAGCAGCTGCATCCAAGCCTTACAGGACCAAGTGCAATGCAAAGCGTTGGATGCAGTGGTGTAAAGTACACCACCACTGGACCCTAGTCTAGTGTAAAGTTTGGTGGAGGGGGGATTATGGTGTGGGGTTGTTTTTCAGGGGTTGGGCTTGGCCCCTTAGTTCTAATGAAGGGAACTCTTAAGGCATCAGGATACCAAGACATTTTGGACAATTTCATGCTCCCAACTTTGTGGGAATAGTTTGGGGATGGTCCCTTCCTGTTCCAACATGACTGTGCACCAGTGCACAAAGCAAAGTCCATAAAGACATGGATGAGCAAGTTTGGGGTGGAGGAACTTAACTGGCCTGCACTGAGTCCTGACCTAAACCCGATAGAACACCTTTGGGATGAATTAGAGCGGAGACTGCGAGCCAGGCCTTTCCATCCAACATCAGTACCTGACCTCACAATTGGGCTTTTGGAAGAATGTTCAAACATTCCCATAGACACACTCCTAAACTTTGTGGACAGAAGTTGTTATAGCTGCAAAGGGATGAGGTGGGGCCTCCAGACTTGTTTTTCAAGCACATCCCATGGATGCTTGATTGAGATCTGGGGAATTTGGAGGCCAAGTCAACACCTTGAACACATTGTTGTGTTGCTCAAACCATTCTTGAACCATTTTTGTATTATGGCAGAGTGTATTATCCTGCTAAAAGAGGCCACTGCTATCAGGGAATAATGTTTCCATGAAGGGGTGTACTTGGCCAAAATCAATGTTTGGGTAGGTGGTACATGTCAAAGAAGCATCCCCATGAATGGCAGGTCCCAAGGTTTCCCAGAAGGACATTTCCCAAAGCATCACACTGCCTCTGCCAGCTTGCCTTCTTCCCATAGTGCATCCTGGTGCCATCTCTTATCTAGGTAAGCGACACACGTGCACCCAATCATCATGATGTAAAAGAAAACATGATTCATCAGAACAGTGCACCTTCTTCCATTTCTCTGTGGTCTAGTTGTGATGCTCACGTACCCATTGTAGGTGCTTTTGCCAGTGGACATGGGTCAGCATAGGCACCCTGACGGATTTGTGGCAACGCAGACCCATACACAACAAATTGCAATGCACTGTGTGTTCAGAAAGCTTACTATCAGTACCAGCATTAACGTTTTCAACAATTTGAGCTGCAGTCATTCTTCTAATGGATCAGACTATACAGCCCAGTCCCATTTGTAATAATAAGCCTTGGCCGCCCATAATCCTGTAGCCACTTAACCAGTTTTCCTTCTTTGGACCCCTTTTGGTAGGTCCTGACCACTGCAGACTGGGAACATCCCACAAGAGCTGCAGTTTTGGAGTTGCTCTAACCCAGTTGTCTAGCCATCACAATTTGCCATTATCAAAACCTCTCAAATCCTTACACTTCCATTTTTTCTACATCCAACACATCAACTTCAGGGACAAAATGTTCACTTGCTGCCTTATATATCCCACCCACTTCCAGGTGCCATCATAATGAGATAATACATTTTATTCACTTCACCTGTCAGTGGTCATAATGTTATGGCTGTTCAGTGTATACATTGTATATATTGTGACGTTGGGGAATGTAGCACAAATGGTGAGATTATACACATATGTGTATATATATACATACATACACATAACAATTTTTTTGCTATTATTGTACTTTGTACCACTATCTGACAATTACAATATTAAACAGATGCATGCTGTCATTTTAAGGCTGCAGTAGCACCTGTAGGTTGAATGTTTTTCATTTTTTTATGTCAGTAAACCCTCCCGTATGCATTTGATCATTATCATGACTATGACTTATGAATCATATGATCAAATGACCCACTCTGATTTGTTCCTGATTGCTAGTGGTAACTAACATTGTCAGTGACAGCCAAGTCTGACATCTAATAGCTAAGCACAGTGTGGACTATTAGCTATCAAAAGGGGAACATAGATTAATAATCCCTCAGGATGAGGCATTGTGCAGGGCAATATTAATCTACAGATTGTAAAGGGGAAGTGGTTTATGCAACTTCTTCCTTTGTCAATGTTTGCAGAATACACCTGCAAACATTAACTAATCAATGCATAACCAGTTAAAATAAAAAAAACCTCTGCTCTAGTCCGTACACACATGTTCTTCCATTGGGTGTGGTCACCTTGCCTCTTGAACAGCCTAAAGGAAGTGAAGCTAGACTTTCATATGAACCTGCATGTCAAAGAAATAGCTCACCTATGTGTCACTGCTCTCTGCACATATCAGAGGTCAGGAGGAGTGGCTAGAGGGCGAGCAGTTGACTACATTAAAATGTTGATATTAGTGTAGGTCTCAGCGCTGAAGGAGCCGCCAGAATAACCCGGGTCATCACTAGTTGTCTAGGGGACCTCACAAAAGGCGATGGGGGCTACATTAGTAACTACTGTTTTGTATACTTAGGCTACACATTTTAGGGAACAAAGGAGATTACAAGGATGTCACTATGTTTATTTGGTGAGAGAATATAAAGGTTAATTTTAATACTTATGTAGGTCATTTGGGTACTGTGGGTTTAAAGCCCTTCAATGACGAACCAGTTGCAATTTTCAGCACTGATGTATCTGACCGTTATGTATTAGTGACAGCATTTTCATTGTTGATTTATTGTATAGATTACATTTTTACAGCAGTAATTTTCTTCACACTGGTATTGGCATAATATTCATCATAATTATGAACAGTTAGAGCTTTCTAGGAGGTTTAGGCCAAGGTTTAGGTCTATGGATAAGTTAAGGGTTAGGTTTAAGAGTTAAACAACCACTATAATAGAAAAATATTGAACTCTGATAATTGCATGCTTTTAATGTAAAGATAGTATTTAATATCATTGAGTACTGTCCATGATACTTTTTTGTTTGCAGTAACAGTTACTTTTTCAGGACAAGCTTACAGGGCGTTCCCTTCTTCTTGGTACAAGCAGTGCTGATATACAAAGGTTTACAATATGTTAAGAAAACATTAACATTTTGTAAACCTTTCTGTATTAGTACTACTTGTACCAAGAAGAAGGGAACACCCCAAAAGCTTTTTAGTGCAATTAAAACTCTGTTCACCTTAAAATGTATTCCCACTTTCTCATCTAGATTGGGATAACAGCTATATTATATTTGTTACATGTTTCCATTCACATAACATAAGCTAAAGACAAATTTAAAATGCTACTCGCAGTTTAAATTGCTTTTACTTGGGTTAGGATTTCTTGGCTTCTTAAGAGTAAAGTTTCTACTTGTTCCCCCTTCTTTTGTAATGTTAGGAGGGGCTAAAGAATTACAACCCCGGCTTCTGCATTTACATGATAATGAAGTTTATTAGAGAAAAACAATTCTCAAATTTCAGCCCTAAGTCTTTCTATTAGGACAGATCACTGTGAATGTGATGAAAAAAACTTAGAATCACCCATGTTGCCTGTTGCAACAAAACATCTAAATTGTAAGAAATTTTTTTTAAGAAATTTTTTTTCGTTATGCTGTGTAAATAGGAACACATAGCAGAAATATAGAGGGTTTTTCTTAAATTTTACTATTTGAATGCAAAAATGGAAATACACTTTAAGCTCTTTTTTGATATAGGAACTCCTTTTTCTGTTTGAGGTGCAAAACATAAACCATATACCGCTATCAGAGAGTATTATATAAATTTATTTTAAATTGGTAAGGTTGAGGGTTTATGTTAACAGTTTCATTTAGAGACTAGGCTGAGGTTAATGGTAAGGTTAATGGTTAGGGTTAGTGTAGGTTTAAACTGGCTGCACTAACACAGGTTATACAATTCTAAGTTTTTAAACCTAAAAAAGTCATCATTGTAAACAACCAAATTGGGAATGATTTACATAACCATATGAGTGTACACCTATGAATCAATGTGTAGGTGGAACAGGCTAAACAAAATGATGGTAGTATCTTTGGACCAACAATCACAGACACACACACACACACACACACACACACACATTTATCTCAGCGTATATGCAGACTATCAAATGTGGCTTGCTAAGGGGTGCAGAACCGGATTAAAAGCATCATGGGCCTGGTGCTGAGGATTTCAGTGGGCCTTTTTATGGAAATGTTGACGGTCAGCTGGGCCCCGTTCCTCCTGTCCGGGCTGGGATTTGTAATCCCTCTACAGCAGGGGTCTCAAACTCAAATGACCCGGGGGCCACTGGGCACGTTTACTTCTGCCATGGGTGCCGCTTGCAAATTTTTAAACACAACATTGAACTATGTACACTACAGTACTAGATAGTGCTTGCTGTCCGTCACTGCTTACTGCCAGATGCTTGGCAGTGTTTGCTCTGAGTTAGATGAGCCAAGTCTGCCTTAAAGTGACATTAAACCCTCAGATTATTTAACATAAACCAATACTGTAATGTGCGCCTTACTGTGATCCATGGTTGTTTCCCTTCTCTTTGCTGCTCTTCCTTTTAAATCTGTATATGTTCTCATGCTTGGGGAGAACTTCTGTTTTGCAGCAGACTGCCCTGTCTCAGGAATGGATATATGGTGTCTGTGTATAGGCTTGTATAGGTTTGTAACCTGAGCCAGCACTACAGGAAGAGACCCTGAGCTGCAAAGGGAAGTTCTCCTCAAGCATGAGAAGACATGAGGATTTAAAGAGCAGCAAAGAGAAGGGAAACAACCATGGATTACAGTAAGGCACACATTACAGTATTGGTTTATGTTAAAAAATCTGAGGGTTTAATGTCACTTTAAGTGTGTTAGCAGTTGAGACCCTAATAACCACCTGGAGATGTGCATCTGTTAGCCTAGACCTGGTTTTAGATTTGTTAAAGTTCATAGTTGAGAATAATTTTTCACACAGGTATGTACTTCCAAATAAACACATGATCCGTTTGAATAGTTTGGACAGTTCTGGGAAGGTAGCTGGTAATTCTCTCAGAAATCGACTGATCATTTCTGCATTTCCCTGTGCATCTCGGAACTTGGCTTTGAGGTCAGTGCTGCATTGCAGATCTATAAGTTCCATTTGCAGCACATCAGGGGCACTGTTCACATCAAAAGAAAAGGGGTCAGCAAAAATCTGAAAGGTTGCATTGTGGCTAGTGAAGTCAGCAAATCGCTGATTAAATTCCCGTTGGAGATTTTCAATGGCAGCAACATACTGATCAACAGCAAACAGATAAATGTCTCCACCTTTTTCTTCAATTAGGGACTTGCCCATTGGAAAATGGCTGAGGTTTCTGTAGGTAAACTGTGTTTTCCATAACTGCAGCTTTATGGAGAATGCCTTCACATTGTCAAAAGCCACAGTGGTAAACTGATTTGGGCCTTGCAGTTTCAGATTGCGTTTGTTCAGCTCCTGTGTGATGTCAACCAAAATGCTAAGTCCATGACCCATTTGGGATCATCAAGCTCAAGAACATCCAGTCTTCCATCCATCAGAAATGTCCTGACTTCCTTCCTCAGTTCATAGAACCTCTTCAGGACATTGGCCCTACTTAGCCAGCGCACCTCTGTAAAGTACAGGACATCACCATACACTGCTCCTATTTGCTCCAAAAAAGCATGAAACTGGCGATGCTGTAAGCCCCTTGATCTGATGTAATTAATGCACTTCACCACAACTGGCATAACATTGTCAAATTTCAAGCATTTGCTGCAACGTGCCTGCTGATGAATAATTCAATGCAAAGCAATCGCAGGATCTGCATTCTCTTCTTCTAGTTTTCTTTGTATTAGCGCCACTAGGCCATTTTTCTTTCCAGTCATTGATGGGGCACCATCTGTGGTTATTCCAACCAGTCTATCCCAAGGTAGGCCAGCACTTTCAATTACATCACAGAGTTGCTGAAATATGTTGCTGCCTGTAGTCTTTCCCTGCATTGCAACTAAACTGAGCACCTCTTCAGTTACTTCAAAATGGTCATTAATTCCTCTGACAAATATAGCTAACTGAGCAGTGTCATTTATGTCAGTGCTCTCATAAAGAGCCAATGAATAAAAACAGAACTTTGTAGCCTTATTGCACAACTGCTCATAAATATTATGTGACAAATCACTGATCCTCTCCGCCACTGTATTTGGTGATAGGCTGATGTTTCGAAATAGATTTGCCTTCTCAGGACAAAAGATTTCAGCCACCTTTACCATACAATCTTTCAAAAGCTGACCGTCAGTGAATGGCTTTCCTGCTTTTGCAATCTGCTCACTCACCACATAGCTAGCCTCAACTGTGGCATCACATTCCTTTTTTGCTCGCTTGAAGAGGGTTTGCTGCATTTGCAGGCATTTCTGAAGCTGGGTAATTTGCGTCTCCCTTTCTTCTCCTTGGTACTTTGCATACTGGTCTGCATGTTTAGTAGTATAATGGTTATTAAGGTTATACTCTTTAAAAACAGCAACTTTTTAATTTCATATGAGGCAATTAGCATTGTTATTAACCTCCACACAAAAAAAATCACTTGTCCACCTCTTTTGAAAATTCCTTTGCTCAGCATCAACTTTTCTTTTTAATTTTAAAGCTGACATTATGGAGTATTATAGGGCCAAAGATTGTCTTTTGCCAGATGTAATTGTCTTTCACCTCCTCTTTTTGACAGTACTTTCAAGCTATGGAGATAATTAAAAAGAAAAATATAAATAACTGTATTCTCTATAAAACAGATCCCATGTATGTAATCACACACACCACATTAAAATGTAATGTGTGCATGGAACATTGCAAGGAGAGACAGCCAGGAGAGAGAGCGAGGAAAGATAGTGAGGAAACATAGCAAGCAGTGACAACTTGTGTTCCTGATTCAGGGCCATACACTGCAAAACTTGGTAAATGAGCCAAAGCACAAAGAGAGGAATTTATCAACACAGGAGCAGAGAAAATCTGGAGCAGCTGTGCATGGCAACCAATCAGCATCCACCTTTCTTTTTCAAAGCTCAACTCAACAAACTGAAGAGAAAAGCTGATTGGTTGCCATTGGCAACTGCTTCAGATATGGTCTGCTCCAGTTTCGATAAATTACCCCCCAAATGTCTGAAAAGTCACAAATTGTTTGCTGAGATTTATTTTTGTTTTTTAGTTACCCATGTCCGCCAGCAATGTAAAAGAAGTATTCTCACTGACTAGCAGTGTAACAGAGATATTCAAATGACCAGCAATGTAACAGAGGTATTCACAATGACCGCCACTGTAACGGAGATATACACAATGGCCAGCAATGTAACGGAGATATTCACAATGACCGCCACTATAACGGAGATATTCACAATGACTGCCACTATAACAGAGATATTCACAATGACCAGCAATATAACAGAGATATTCACAATGACCGCCACTGTAACGGTGATATTCACAATGACCGCCACTGTAACAGAGATATTCACAATGACCATACAGGAAGGAGAGAGGTAGCTCACTAGTACCAAGAGCCAGCTGCTATACCAAGCGAATGGGTTCCGGCTGGTGTGACACAAGCCGAGATGCAGAGGAAGCAGGATAAAATAATTAAAAACCAGGATGTCCGGGTTGGCAACTATGTGAGACTTGTAGTTCCACCACCATTGCCACAATTCAGCCTTAGGTGTTGCAGAACTACAAGCTCCAGCATAAATTAATGAACCTGCCATGTCTTGCAGGATCTGCTCTGGAGCTCTTTGTGCCTCCAGAGCAAACAGGCAACTACAGGTCTGTGTTTTTTGATAAGATAGCCTTGTAGTGAGGGGGGTGGGGTATTCTTACCTTGCAGGTGCTGATGCTAGCACTGTCTGGCTATGAGGCAGATGCTGTAGGGGGCGGCTGAGGATCAGAAGAGAAGGAGGAGATAGCTCTGGGAACAGTCCAAGCAGGCTGGGGGGGACGCACACAGGGAGATATCACCTGCAGTGACGGACGAGCAGCGGGCGAGCACCTGCGGCATATGATTTATTCATACTGCAGCCCTGCTCATTACAGAGAAGAAGCCAGCACCGGCGGCAATCTCCCTGTCTGCGGGCCCAAAAGTACCCGGTCCGCGGTGAGGTACTTTGAGGCCGCTGCTCTACAGCTTGGAATCAGTGGTAGAGTGCCAGGGCCCAGCTGCAGCTCTGAGCCTGGTAGATCTGCCACTGACTCCAAGTTGTAGAGAGACTACCAATCTAAGCAATTCATTATACAGCAATGCAGAATACCACCAACTATAGAGGACTGCAAATCTCAGTAATACATCACACAGCAATGAATAAAACCATTAGCTATAGAGGACTACAAATCCCAGGAATAAATTATACAGCAATGTGGAATAATACCAACAACTATAGAAGACTACATATCCCAGCAGAAAAATTACACAGCAAAGCAGAATACCGCCACCTATAGAGGACTGGGCTAGGTATGCAGGCTCTGGGTTGTCAGTGTAGGTCCTGGGTGTTCAGTGCGGGCTTTGGATGGCCAGTGTGGGCTCTGGGTGGTCTGTGTGGGCTCAGGGTGGTCTGTGTGGCCTCTGGGTGGTCAGTGCAGGCTCTGAGTGGTCAGTGCTCCCCAGGTATGCCAGAAGTGACGGGGTGCGGCTCTCTATTCAGGCGGTGATCGGCCACAATTAGGCAGCAGTGGCTCTCTATTTAGGCATTCTAGAGGGCCGATCACTTGGGCCTCTCAGGGTCCTAGGGAGAGCGAACGGCCCTCTAATATGCCTGAATAGAGGGCCGCCGCTGCCTGATTGCAGCCAGTCACCAACTCAATGTTAATCTGGCCCTGAAAGGATGTATGCTCCAGCATGCAGATATACACCAGCTGATATACCTAAAAGGAAGATCACTTACAGTAACCCCCACTGAAAGCAGTCCAATTGTTTTCAGGGCCTATTTCCTAGAAAGTTTTACAGAACACTTTTTCTCTTCAGTGGTCATAAACAGTAATTTTCTTATAAAAAATGATTGATTTCTCCAGTCTATTCCATATCAAGTCTTGGACTTGATGAGTGGTTGAAAGACCACCATACTAGAAAACAAAACAGTTATAGTATATGAGTGCTGACTGCCTGCATACTGCTACTGTACAGCCTCTTCTCACAGGGTTAACTGACTTTTTTTGTTTGTTTTGGTTTGTAGCCCTCAACGGGCCTTATGAATCCAACTGCACTGTGGGTATGTGGTGTCTGTATACTAACTTACTGGAAATGTATGACTAAGTATAATATGTATACTTGCATTCTTTTTGTGTCTTGGTAACCTAAACTCTCGCTCCTAGATGCCTCTTGCAGCTACAGAGCATACACACAGTATTCATAATATTTATGCATATTATTTATTGTGGACATTTAGACTCCTTTCACATGTGTGTTCTGTCTGTCCATTTTTCAGCCCCCCTTTTGCAGATGGAAAATGAACAGTAATGTATTCCAGTACGGGTATGGATGTATAGTGATGTCCATCCCTTTACATCAGTATATATCTATGCCCATAAAGATCCATGATAAGAAAAAAAAAATGGTTTTCATCATTTTCAGTTTTTATGCAGGCTTATGGATGTAAACTAATGTCATCAGTATATGTCGGTTCAATAAAAGTCCAGTTTTTGAAATAGAAACTGAATTTCAACATTTGTAATTGATATATGACCCGGGATAAGAGGGAATGTACAGGATGAATTTGATCTCCATCCTTTTATTCTGGGAAGGTGTTAGGATGCTTAGAGTTGTCTCCCATGAGACTCTTTTTCAACTCTCCCATGAGAGGCCAGGGCTATGGGACATCTCTTGCAAACAATACACTGATGGTGTGGAGAAGGAGAAGCTGTGGCAGGGAAGGAGAATCTGTGGCAGGAGGTATTCCATGCTGTAACCCCAACCCTCAAACAGGACAACACTGAGGCAGAAGCCGCTGTCCCTTGTCTCTCCCTACTGTAGCAACTCCTTCTAGTTCTTCCAGTTCCTCTTAACTTCCTTCCCAATACTCATCCTTCCCTTCTACCCCTGCTCTATGTCAAAACCTATAAATCAATGTCTCTGTTATATTATTAGATAAGCAGCAGCCTTTCCCCTGGTTCTTCTCCTTATTCTCAAAAACTATAATCAGAAAAGTTTATTCATTAATTGCGGGTTCCAATATATGGTCTATAGACTCTTATGTACTTGCGGGAAGCTGTATGTTGGCAGAACATCACGTACATTAAGAATAAAATTTGGTAGCATAAAAGAAACATCATAAATAGGCAATATTTAGTACCCTGACATTTTCTCAAACATCATAATGCAATTCCCACAGTGATGCGAGTATTTGGCATTTTGGAGAGTGTTTCAGACCTAAATGATGAGGGCAGTAGGTTTGGGAAATTACGTTCCAGAGAGACCTATTTGATCTATAGGCTTAAGAGTATGGTTCCTGGAGGTTTACATGAGAGTTTGGAAATATCTTCAGTCATACAAAGATGTATGTGAATTTCTAAGCATAATTTCAATATATGGCACAGTACACATCTAATGTATCATTTATATTGTTTTGCGGCTTTATTGTCTCTGTAATTTATATATTACATATTTTATCGAAATAAAGTCTTAGTCCCAGCACTAATGGAGCCTCAGTGGGTTCCATACCTGAGAAGCCTCCGCAGCTGCGATCCCCACTACTACAGTCCATTCAGGCGTTACAGAAGGCTGCTCCTCACAAGGATCAGGGATTACATTTTTTATGTATAGTTCAACTCTGTATTACCCTTTAGTTTGTTTATGATCTTTTTTTCTGATACAATATGTATGATCATTGTATATATTTTATTAATTTTGTTTAAGTCTTAACTTATAGAGTATAGTCATAAAGTTATGAGGAATAACATTACATATTATTTATATTTAATAGGATACCATGATTTTGATAGTTTTAATGTACCTTTTTATTCATTTTAATTAGTGGTATTTTTTCCAGTATAATAAATGTCCCTGTTTTTATTTGCCTTATTTGTGCCCCACAGCCTTTCACTGTTTCACTTTAGTGTATTTGAATTGTTTTATTCATTTTACCCTTTTTTGGGGGGGGAGGGGGGGTGTGTCCTGGCTCTGTTTTATGGTTGGCCAATCAGCACTATTGATAGTTGCCATGCCAATGATTTGAGCCTTTGTGGTGTGCCGCCTGTCAGGGGCATAACATATTGTGTCACTTCCGGTCTGACAGCACTTCCTGTCTGACATCACCTCCTGCCTGTGATTGGCTGCTGGGAGTGCTTATACAATGGTTGGTACCCAGCTCTGATGAATGGGGCTTGCCCCTAAAACATGTAAGCACTAAACTGCATCACTGCATGTGGTTAAGCTGTCCAATTGAGTTCTGTGGGAAAGATCTTGGAGGGCTTGATTGGTGTTGTTTATGCCCATGTCCTCATCATATATGTGAGTACCATTATCCATTTTAAGTTTTCTTCAATAGATGTAAGGAGGTAAGATGCATCACTTCCTGTCTGATGGCACACCCTATCTGACATCACTTCCAGTCTTATATAACTTCTGGTTTTGTGATAATCTGAGATCATGCGATTGGCTGCTGTAGGTACTTATACTATGGCCTGCAGGTTAGTACCCAGCTCTGATGGAGGGGGCTTGCCCCTAAGACCTGTAAGCACTAAACTGCATCATTGGCAAATCCATTGATGGTGGATTACTAGGTGTGGTTATTCTGTCCAATTGAGTTCTGTGGGAAAGATCTTGGAGGGCTTGATTGGTGTTGTTTATGCCAATGTCCTCATCATATATGTGAGTACCATTATCCATTTTTAGATTTCTTCAATATGTAAGGAGGTAATATATGTAAGGAGGTAATATGCAACGTTCTGTTACTGTTCTACCAGTATGCTAGTGCCAGATTGTTATCAAAAGGTCTGAATGAATACAAAAATATTGAATTGATGACAGGAAAGCTTGAATATGTGTGTGTGGGGCCAAATTGGTTTTAAGCAACCAACAGTGTTGTTTTAAGCAAACTTATGAAAGGCAGGCTCTATTACATATTAGTCATGATGGTGCCTCAAAGACTCAGGCATTCTAATAGTCACTACAAAAGGCTCTATATATCTGGTTTAGTTTATTAACTAGTAGTAGTATGTATTACCAAAGCAGGCATGTGCAGGGAAAAGGGGGGTGTGTAGGTGATCATCTGCCTTTTCACTCTGCTTTCTCAAAAGTGTTTCTTTCCATTTTATGAGTACTGACGATGACACATTAGGCTTACAAACACAGTGGTGGTGTGCAGGCAGAAAGAAGAACATGATAGTAAGTCAGAACCACTGATCAGGGAGAAGGGATACATTATAACTTTGCTTTCAGATCTTCTCTTTGCCTACACACCACCACAGTGCTTCTTTTACAGTTTTTTCGATCAGGCGGATGTGATGCAGGTCATCAGTCGTGCTGAGGCTGTGAGTCATGTTTTCTAGTCTTCATCACTAGAAAGGAGGGGGCTTGATAGCTCCAAGGTCTGAGAGCTTGTCTTTATTTTTATCCACCTCTAATGTTGCACCTTTCCAAATAAATTAAGTCACTGACAAGAAAGAAAGCTTTTTCATGGTAGAATAGTAAGTTCACTGGGTGGTGGGTGTCTTCTGCTTTTAATTAAACCATTAAATAGTATTTTAAGCTTTCTCTGTGACACTTTTCTGTGTAAATATTGTATTCCATGGTACATTTACCTGTTATTCACTTCTATATCTGTGCTTTCTTCCCATGACAAATCATGTTTCCTTTTTTTTTTAATATAATGGGTGTCTGTGTTCTATATGATATTCTGGTGTGACAACCTACATTCTGTGCCTCATTTCCCTGTGAATCACAGTGTGATGTAGCATTTTTCCTGTGACAGAATGAGTCCTGTGTGGCATTTTCCCTGTGACAGGATGCATTTTGTGTGGTGTTTCCCTGTGACAGACTGCATCCTTTGTTGCATTTTCTATGTGGCAGACTGCATTTGTTTGGCTTTTCAATGTGACAGACATTGCATAGTTTTCAACACTGGAATTAATGCTGCCCAACAAACCTCAAATTATTTACAGGACAGCTGCCTCTTTATAGACCAAACTGGTTCATAATGTAATAGACCCTTCAAATAATAAAAAAGTAACCATCTTTGATGGCACAGGCTTCTATCCTTGTGATGTCTACTATGTTGAGTAGTAAGGAAAAAAATGTTTTTTTAATTCTGACGGCAGCCAACGGCTCCATGTCAGAATCAAAAAAAAATCAGGGAAAGGTTTACTCTGCTTGATCGAGCAGGGCAAATTTTCCTTTAGAAAGTGTTTCTCTCCCGGACGGCCAGGAGTCGCTATCTAATGGCGGGAGACTCCTGGAGCGCCTGAGAGAGTTGGGCTGTCTGGAGATCAGTGTCCCTGGTTACCTGGTAACCAGGGACGCTGATCTCTCTGCAAGTAGCTGGAGCCAGCCGTAAGATCACGGCTGGCTCCGCCCAGCTGTCAGAAGCAGGCTGTCGGCCGGCCAGCTTCGGCTTTCACCTCGGCTCAGTCGAGCCAAGGCATGTGCGATTGGCTCGACTGAGCCGCTCGGCCATGATCGGGAGCTGTACGGGCTATTGTGAATAGCCCGTACAGTAGCCCTTCGGTTCTATTGAACCGAAGGAGTCCTGGGGCCGAAGCTAGACGAAGGATCAGCCAAAGCTATGGCTAGATCCTTTGGCAGCTTCGTGAATAGACCCCTATGTTTTTTTCTAATGATCACTACTGAATATGAGAACACACCATTATAGTTATAATGAGATTCTTGTGAATTTGATTTGTTTAAAGTTTTAAGGCAGAACCTATTTTTAATATTTATTATGAAGATGCAGACTTCTTACTTTTACATGTCAAATTTATGGA
This sequence comes from Nanorana parkeri, assembly GCF_000935625.1. NCBI lineage: Eukaryota > Metazoa > Chordata > Amphibia > Anura > Dicroglossidae > Nanorana > Nanorana parkeri. Next base: position 307,034 of record NW_017306752.1, on the reverse strand, counting down.
TATATACAATTTGTTTTTGATTATTTTAGGATAATATAACAGAGGGATAACCTTTCAAAACAATTTTAGATTGTATTTTAGATTGCATTTCGCATAGTTTGTTTTTACATATAGCTAGGTCAGCTGCATGCTCCTAGCTCCCAGAGGGACTAGGGGAGAAAGAAGAAATCAGGCACATTAGCTTGTGCTAGCAACAGCACTGAAAATTGTAAGTGGGTTTTTAATTGTTTTTATTCAATAAACTAAATGGTCTTCCACTCTGGAGATTCTACCTTTTCTTCATTTTCTACATTAATGTGGAGTATTAAAGATACAGTATATAAGGATCCAGAGGCAGAAGAGTGGAGTTTTTTTTAACCATAAATTGGGAAAATAATGTCTGACCTTTTGGATGTAAGGTCAACCTGTTCCGGTGAGGTTACCCATTAGAGTCTTTGTGCAGATCTCTGACACCTGGGAGAATATTCAAGTTTTGCTAATGATTACCACAGTTGGACATTTTCACAATGTCATCAACTTTATGAATTGTATTGGTTGCTGTTCGTCACTACAGATGGACAATATTATGAATTATACTGGTCACTACTGGTTGTCACGGAAAAAATATTTGCACAATTTTATAAGTTAGAGTTAATATTGCACCTTGATATTGTTTTTATTATGACTGTACACAGGGGCACTTGTTTACATATCAAAAATGTTGTTAGTTTAAATATGTAATATTTTTATTGTTATTACAAATGCAATAGGATTTTCGGATTTTGTATTTATTTAAGTAGATTTTATATTGACGCATTTTCATATATCCTTGGTGGATAATACAAAGCAGCTGTGAGCTAGATAGCACACATAAGTACAAGGTAATACTGTTTGTTTATTAGACATGTGCGATTCGTTTCGTTACGAATCGAAATTCGTACGAATTTTCCTGAAATTCCGAATTTCGGAGCATCCGAAATCCGAATGGCAGTTTCCGAATTATATCCGAAATACGAAATTCCGTTAACGAATTTCGGATCCGAATTTCTTTGAAACAGGAACTAATATTACCCCTGTAAATGAGGTTGAACAACATGACAAGATTTTTTTTTAATCCGAGATACGGATCCGCTGCTGCTGATGCATTACAATACACAGTTACACACACAGGCAGGAAATACGAAATTCCGTTGACGTATTTTCGTTCCATTACGAACATTCGTTATATTGAAGGTAAAAAGCAAAGTACATTTATATTGGAGTTGATGGTAGTTTTTTTTTTAAAGTCCGAAATACGGAATTCGGAATACGGAATCCGTTAACGGAATTCGTATTTCGTTTTGGTTGACCAATCAGAGGTTCTCTTCTGCTGCTGAGAGTTGCATTACAAATACAGGCAGTAAATACGAAATTCCGTTGACGTATTTGCGTTCCATTACGAACATTCGTTATATTGAAGGTAAAAAGCAAAGTACATTTATATTGGAGTTGATGGTAGTTTTTTTTTTAAAGTCCGAAATACGCAATTCGGAATACGGAATCCGTTAACGGAATTCGTATTTCGGATAAAAAAAACAACTACCACTCCAATATTAACAAAGGTATTTTGCTTTTTAACTTCATCATAACGAATGTTCGTAAAGTTACGAAAATATAACCGCCACTAACGAAAATACGTATTTCGTACGAATCCGAATCCGAATTGAGTTCAGTTACGAATTACGAAATACGAAATAACGGATATTCCGAAACAAAACAGAACAAATTTTTTGACGGCGCACAAGTCTATTGTTTATGGAAGTGGCTTTGTTGTGTATTGTTGAAACTTTCCCACTAAACTTTGCTATGTTTTAGACAAAATAGGTCCTGTGAGTGCACCGAGTAAAATAAATCTCATCCATGGTATCAGTGGGAGTAAAAATAAACCCTGCTGTTAATTAGTGTCAGTAGTTAGAAAATAAGTCCTATATCATCGGTGTCAGTGGAAGAAAGAATAAGCGCTGGTTTTATGGTTTCCTACATAATCACACACATTCATGCTGCAACTCTGCCTCTTTGCTGAAGCCAGGACTATATTGTGACTGTTGGTCAGGAGATCACTCCATCCAAAAGTCTGGGGATAATTTGCAGTGTCTGTTGCCAACACCCCCCTGCCACTCTGCAAAGTGTCCTGGATCATGCAGGACAGCCCATGGGATGCATACACTGTGGGACAGTGTCACAAATCCTGGAATTGCAGGAGCCGGGACACATGGCAACTATGACATTGTTTGTGGTGTTTTTGTTGTAACAGACAGCATAGCTGTGTATGGCATTTTCCCTGTGCTTTGTGACAGACTGCATTCAATTTCATGTTATGTAATTATAGTGCTGACTATAATCCCATGAAAGGGGAGCAACAGGCAACAGGTGCTGGAAGATGATGCCGCTGTGATGACATGGAGGCTGAAGTCTTTAAAGCTACGGGAGGGAGCCGTGGCGAAACCTGATCGGAGGCCATGACAGCAGAGGACGGATCCGCAGGCAGGTCAGCAACTCCAGAGGAGGACAGAGGAGGCAGAAGCAGGGAAGGAGCTCTGAACCAAGGTCAGCAGGCACGTCGGATGTGGAGGGAGAAAGAAAGGGTCCAGGAGGGGGAGCCGGGAAAAAGCCACCAGAAACCATCGGTAGGTCCTCAGCCATTAGAGGCAGAGCAGCGGTGGGGCACTCAGGAAAACTCAGGCATCTTCGCAGCCACATTTCCCCATCAGGCCTATTCGCTCTATCCAAAAGATGATGAAGTAACAACTTTATAATGATGTCTTAGCTTCTTGATGGCTGGCACCAACTGAAACCAATGTTAATTAATTTTCTACATATAGGACCAAGAGGCACGAGGATTGACTGGTACAAGTAACGACAACAAGCCACACATGTACGAGTAGTCTACGAGCATTTTACATGTACAGGTAAGTTTTGTGCAGGGTAGGGATGTTAAACAAAAAGTTAAATTTAATATAAACTTTTTTTTATATATCCCATGCTAGGACCATATAATTTATGGTTCCAAATCATTCTGTGTTATGGGTGTTTTTTTATTTGGCATATCCTGGAACCCTACATTTTGTGCATTGTTTTTCCCTGTGACACACTGCATTGTGTGTGGCCTATACCCATGACAGACTGTTATGTGTGGTATTTTCTTATTACAGATGACTGACAATATTGTTAGTAGGATTTCCCTGAGACAGTATGCTTTCTGTGCTACATTTCCCTGGTGACTGACTGCATTCTATGTGGTATTTACTTATTACAGATGGTGCTTTGTGTGGTGTTTTACCTGTGGCATATTGCTTTTGTGTGGTATTTCCCTTTGAGACCGTATTTGCTGTGTGTCTTTTTCCCTCTGGCAGACTTTGTTTTCTTTGGCATTTTCTTTGTGACAGACTATGTTGTGTGTTGCTTGTCCCTGTCATAGGCTGCATTTAGTGTGGCATTTTTCTTATGGCATGTGTGTAACATTTACCATTATGTGTATAACACGTACCTGTTTTTATATGGCATATTTGTTTATAGTGTTTTTCCATGTAGGAGTCTCTGTTCAGCATTGCTTGTGTTAACCTTGTGTTTTGTTTAGCTTTTTTATTCAGCTGACAGCATTTTTGTGGCATTTTTCTGTCTTAGACCATGTTTCATTTGTGACACACTGAGGGGGATTTATCAAAACTGGAGCAGACAAAATCTGGAGCAGCTGTGCATGGCGACCAATCAGCTTCTCTCTTTCATTTTCAAATCTTAACTGGACAAACTGAAGATAGAAGCGGATTGATTGCCATGGGCAACTGCTCCAGATTCTCTCTGCTCCAGTTTTGATAACTCCCCCCTACTGAATTTATCAAAACTGGAGCAGATTTCCATGTCAACCAATCAGCTTCTATTTCTCATTTTCAAATCTCAACTGAGCAAACTGAAGATAGATGCTCATTGGTATTTCCCGCCCGCAGTTTGATGTAAGCAAAGGGAAGGGATACAGTGGGGTCTATTCACTATGCTGCCGAGGGCAGCCAAGTGAATGACCGATCAGAAGTGAAGTGAGCCGAACACTGTTCGGCTATTCAATTCAGGCTGGTACGGCTGATTTCAGCCGTACATTGGCTGAAATCCGCCGTACATTGGTCTGTACAGCACCCCCTCGGTTCTACTGAACCGAAGGGGTCCTGGGGCCGAACCTAGCTGAAGGATCGGCCGAAGCTACGGCCAGATCCCTCGGCAGCTTCGTGAATAGACCCCAGTGATGTAATTGACCTTCTGTGCCACCAAATCAGCTGCTGATGGGAATACCCTATCCACAGCTTGATGTAAGCAAAGGGGCAGGATGCCGTGACGTAATTGACCTCACATGGCTACATGCCTATATTTGGTAAATTACATTTACCTAATATGGCTACATATATAAATTAACTGCACCAATAAGCAAGCAAACAGCTACAAGGCATACAAGGAATAAATAAATGTGTCGAGCTACAAAAATAAGCAATACAAAAATAAAATAAAAGAATCCGGGACTCACAAACAAATGTTAGTGAATAAATAATACATAAATCAGATGTGAAGTCTGTAAATATTTATAACACTGAAGATATGTCCATATATAAACAGCAATAGTGATGCATATTTCTTGTGCCTTCACCAAATGCACCACGTGCACCACACCAGATATAGAGGTTCTCACCTTATTGATAGACCCTTACAAATCGGGCAATTCCCTTCTTAAACAGGGGAGGGGACACTCAACTCCAATCACTCACAGATGTCCTCCAATAATGTAATCAAACCAGCAGACAGATCTGTATAACACTTCCTAGTGGGGAAACAAAAACCTCTGATCTTTATCGAACTTTAGGCCTCCTTAGTAAAGGAGTTCAATACCAGGATCGTGTTTTTTTGGATAACACAATCCTGGTATTAACATCCTACTGAGGGTTTGATTACATTATTGGAGGACATCTGTGAGCAATTGGAGTCGAGGGTCCCCTCCCCTGGTTAAGAAGGGAATTGCCTAATTTCAACTTGTGTTGGGATCTATCAATAAGGTGACCACCCCTATATCTGGTGTGGTGCATTTGTGAAGAAACAATAAATATTCATCACTATTGCTGTTTATATATGGACATATCTTCAGAGTGATGAACATTTACAGACTTCACATCTGATACATTTACTATTGATTCACTGACATTTGTTTCTGAGTCACAGATTATTTTATTGTTTTTTTGTATTGCTCATTGTTGTAGCTCGGCACATTCAGTTATTCATTTTTACTTAATATGGCTATTTAGCCAAATTAGGTAAATGACAATAGCCAAGCATCCCACCTTTTGTTTACATGCAGCTGTGGATGGGGAATGCTCATATCAAAGCTGATTGGGTGGAAGTACTCACGGCACTTCCTTGTTTGTTGGAGCTCAGGTTAGTTACAATTAAAGTGGGCCTACATTTAAAAAGTGAAGATTTTATAGGGTAACATCTGGAAATGTTGATTGTGCCTGAGCAGTACCCTGAAGAAAAAACTTTTCTCTTAACCCCTTCATGACTGAGGCCTTTTTTTCATTTTTTGCACCCATGTTATATTCCACATTTTAGGCCTGAAAAATTACTTAAAACCCCCCAACATTATATATTTTCTGAATGCCAAGACCCTATAGAATAAAATGGTGGTAGTTGCAAATGTGTATGTTGCGCAATATTAGTGCAACTCCTTATTAAACCCCAATATTTAGTGAAAAATTTAATTAAATGCCCCAAAACACAACAAAATACCAATTTTTTTAATGAAATATAAAAGATGAGGTTACAACGAGTAAAACGATACCCAACATGCCCAGGTTACAAATTGCGTGCATCCGTAAAACGGCGAAAAACCCCAGTACCCCAAAAAGTCCATAGAAGACGCTTTAAAAGCCCCCACAGGTCATCAATTTAGAGATACCCCAGAAGCGATCTGGCGACAGGTAAGTCGCCAGGATCGCTTCTGTTGTAAAGCCGACAGTCGGCTCTACAAGTTTAAACAGAGTCCCGGCGGCAAAAGTCACCGGGAGTCTGTTTAAACAGCCCCGATGCTGGCGACGTACACTGTACGTCGTCAGTCACGAAGGGGTTAAAAAAGGAACTTGTGTTCTATATCTGCAGTGCAAGACCATCTAAGGCTATGCGGCCTCTTATTCCTAGCCATTGATCAGGCAGAAGGGATACATTGTCATGTTTTGATCCCCTTGATCCTTTCTGTGCCTACCACCACACCACCACAGTGCAATGCAGGTTATCAGTCCTGCAGTGGCTGTAAATCATGTTTTCTAGCCTTCATCATTAGAAGAGGAAGGGACTTGATAACTCCAAGGCCTAGGAGCTTGTGGCTAGTTTTTTCGTTTTTAGTGTTGCACCTCTCCAGATTAATTAAGTTGTTGACAAGAAAGAAAGCTTTTTTTATGGTAGAATAATAAGTTAGATGGGTGGTGGGTGACAACTCCTTCTTAATAAACCCTTAAATAGTATTTTAAGTCTTCTCTGTGACGAAAAGAAAACAAAAGCAAAAAAAGCAAAACTTACGGGAGCAGAGGATGTGGTGATTCCTTCAGACTTCCCCTGCTAGTGATTTTATATTTCATCGCTGCTTTTATGCTTGTAACCACTGACTTTCGTGTAAGTACAATTTCAGTCGCTTGTTGTACTAATAAATTATACTTCTACACTATGGAGGCGCTCTGTTTTGCTTTTGTTTTGCTTTTGTTTCTTCCCTGTGACACTTATGTGTATAGGTATTGTATTCCATAGTACATTTACCTATACAACATTATCTTTCTTTTTTCACCATGATGGGTTTCTGTGTGGTGTTTTACCTTCGACAGACTGTGTTGTGTGCCATTCCCCATCAGGGACATTGTTGTGTGTGGCATTTTCTAAGTGATAGACTTTAATCTATATGATTTTTTTGTGACAACTTGCATTCCGTGCCATTTTCCCTGTGACAGAATGAGTTCTGTGTGTCATTTTGCTTGTGAGATAATGGGGTTGATTTACTAACCTTATAAACACACCACGAATGTGTATACACCTCTGCAGTGTGTTCCCTCCCAGCATGATCTATGGGAGGAATCGAAACACCTTTGTAGTGTGTACACACCCAGCAGGTGTGTTGTTCAAAGCCCTGCAATGAATTGCAAGGTAATGTGGTGTAAATTAGCTCTATGTTATGTTGCTTGCATTGATGAATGCAGGAATGTAAATGCATGAGCTAACCATTTTTGTCTAAACTGTGAAGCAGCATTATATATGCATCATGTGCATGATTTTTCCATATATGGCATTAGTGGGAATATGCTTTTAGAGACTTTTTGGTTGATAAATACGTTTTGCTGTGTACAAATCACACACACCTGGTGTGTGTGTGTGTTTAGGTTAGTAAATCACCCCCAATGAGTTTTGTGTGGCATTTCTCCAATAACCCGATACATTTTGTATAAAGTTTCCATGTGACAGATTGCATTCTTTGTTGCATCTTCTAGGTGATAGACCACATTCTAAGTGGCCTTCTCTATGTGACAGACTGCATTTTGTTTGGCAGACAGATATTTTATTGTCACCAACATTTAAAAAATAATCATGAGGGACATCTCGAAGGGTCTGAGAAGAAATAAGGGTTTAGGCAGTAGTTACAATCAAAGTGGACCTAACTTAAAAGTGAACCTTGTAGGGTAACATCTGGAAATGTTTTATTGTGCTTAGGCAGTAACCTGAAAAATAATTTTTGTCTTGTCAACTCCTGAATAAAATATGATTTGAAGTGAAAATTAGTGATTTCACTACTGTGCTGCTCACTGTTCTCCTTGCTGAAGAAAAAGCTGAAAATCCAAGGATTTCTTTGATTCTGTTCCATTCACATTTGTGTATCTATGATTTCTGCAACTCTTCTGCTATTTCTTCATCATTACCCCACCAGTCATCTAGCCATGTCTCTACCAAGATGGCCTCCATGAAGAGACAGAATGTGGAAAAAGGCATGGTAAGACAGTAATAGAGAAAAGGGTGTCTGCAGGAAGACTACAAGCTATACTGGTGACTAGCCCATTGTCCTTTGCTTGCCTTGTTTGGGCACAACTTCCAGATTATTTTTGGGAATCAATTCTCTATTAAAGAGTACCTGTCACTACATTACACACTATTAGTTTGATCAACAATATACGATGAAACCACTGTTTACAGATATGTCTGCACATGTGATACCCTGACATAGACATCTGTACATACACCTATATTCTCCTCCCTTGAAACAGATTAAGGAAGGGGGAATTATGGTGAAATGGGGCAAGATTAGATTGAACTTCTGGAGACAGGGCTGAACCTTAAAGTGACACTTTACTCTTAAAAATGCATTGAAGTACCTTAAATAATAAAATAAATGTGGATTATGTGTGCATCACTCAGCTGTAGATCCTCAAATCAAATCATCTCTGAATTTGTGCTAACACTGTCCTTCCTTCACACGAAGCTTGCTGGCATGATAGACTATAACTTCAATACAGATTAGTAAATTAAATGTGAGATTGTAGTTCCTCACAGGAGTGAGATTAAAGTGGTGGACACTTTACTACAACACACAGGGACCATGGGAAGCAAGTCAGTGTCCCTGGTTAGCAGGTAACCAGGGACGCTGATCTCTCTGAAAGTGGCCAGAGCCAGCCGTAAGATCACGGCTGGCTCCGCCCAGCTGTCAGAAGCAGGCTGTCGGCCGCTCGGCCAGCTTCGGCCTTCAGCACGGCTCAGCCGAGCCAATGCATATGCGTTCGGCTCGACTGGCTATTGTGAATAGAGCCAAAGGGGTCATGGGGCCGAAGCTAGCTGAAGGATCGGCCGAAGCTACGGCCAGATCCTTCGGCAGCTTCGTGAAGAGACCCCTTAGTATCACTCTAAGAACATGTTCTTAGTTGGAGGCCCCAACAGTGCAAATGCACAACTTTACACATCTAAAGCCTCTAAAGCATCTTTGTAGGCTAGTTTTATGTTGAAATCTTAAGCTATTTATATGGCATGTGTGCTTGTAATTACCCCTGTTGAGGTGGGTGTAAATTCATCTTGACCAAATCTCCTTTCTCTCATTTTTTTAAGTTTCTATGAGGTAGAAAACATTTTCCTAAGACACTTGAGTGTTTTTCATTTTAAGTCATGTATTGTTCTTGTCATTCTCTGACACCTCTGCATCATTTTTGAATATGATTTTACATTATGTGCACATGTTATAACCATTTGTGCCTTAAGTGTTGCAGCTCTACAATTATTTTCTAGATGATCGAACAGCTCAAAAATTATGTTTAAGCCCTCTTCACTTTTCCAGTATGTATTATATTCATGGCTGAATGAACCAGGGTATAGTGCTACAATATGGTAATGTTCTCCACTGTACACACACAATAAGTGCAGTGAATTAAATTTCACTTATAGTTTTCACATTATAGTGTTTAATAGTCTAAACAGTTCCAGGCATCATTTACATCTATGTCAGTAGTGTGTGAATATTCTGTTTGTTCAGCATTGTGTAGCATGTTCCTAGAAAATTCCTAGAAGAACAAATACATAAAAAGAGCATGAAATGAATATATATATAGTTTTTGTACATGTTTTCTATTTATTATTAGCAGAACTAAAAAAATATGGAAAATATGAAATATTGATTATTAATATTTTGTGTTCTATGGAGCCAGCAGGTAGAGGTCTAGTCTTATGTTCACAATCTTAATTTTTTCAGCTTAACCTGCTCAAGGAAGCCTATTGTTACCAGAACTCAGTAGCTCAAACTAAATTAAAAGATGACTCATCCCTTATCGTGTGGCTTAGTCCAAGGTTTCAGTCAGTCTTTTTTTCTATCTCGCATAACAAAAATGTGAAAAATTGCACAATTTTTCACAAAAAATAACTGTATTTTTAATAACTACTACAAAAATTATTTGTACCAGAAACTTCATTTTAGTGTTGTTTTAAACAGGTAAATTATTGAATAAAATATATACTTTCTACTTACAGTAAAACTCCTTTTTAAACTAACATTGGTTAAAATAAAAAAAACACAATTTTTCATTTTTGTTTATAGATTCCATAGAATGTAAAATAACTGTTGCGAATCTCTATTGTCAACAAAGAGCATTGTTTCCCCCCCCAAAAAAAACAATGTATGCATTACTTTAACTTAAGAAATGACAACGTTATCACCAAATAAACAGGTCCATATTAGAAAACTCTCTATAGGAGTATATAGGTACTAGAACTGAAGTACTAAAAGAAGGAAACAAACTGCATGGGTTAAGTGCTCGTTTTTGTCTCGGTTCAAAAATAACAAAGTTATACTCACCTAAAGCTCTGAGCTGGCCAGTTGTCACAGTGCTCCCTCCAGTCTGTTTTCTCCTTTGCTGCAGCATTTAAATGTTCCTCAGCGCCCTCACGTCTACACACAGTGTAGAGAATGTGATGAGTTATGGGACCTTAGACCGCTGCAGAGGAAGGGGAGAGAGGCTGGAAGGACCAGACTCTATAGAAGATAAACAAATTGTCTTTAGTAAAGCCAACCAAGTAATAATGAACATTGGAAGCTTTCATTATACTATGCAGAAACTGCCCACTATACTGGAAATATCTGTGCTCATGCTCTGTAGTTATTCCATTTTCTGCCGGCAAACATATGTATATGCTAGCAAAATTAGACATAAAGGTAAACTTAACAGTTCTAAGCAGTGCTTTAAACTGGATAAATACAGACAGATCTCCTACCACTCCACATTAACAGTGAGAGATCTACTTGTACACTAAACCTCCATAATCATAAAATGGAAGAAAACACATAACACTTCTAATAATGCATCTACATTTTTGTACAGGTCCAAGTACTGTTACCTTTATATTTACCTTCACTTAAAGTTGAACTTCAGTATTACATTAAAGGAATACAGTGATTCAGGTCTTTAATCATTATTGCATCATTTAGTATTTTTTTATGCAAGTAGTGTAAGAAGCAGTATCAGCCCATTGCAGTCTATTGTACAGTCTGTACAGCAGAGCTCAGAGATGGGGAAGGAGAAGCAGCACAAGGAACCAGTCAGGGTTTCTGTAGTGCAAGAATCATGCTGATATTAAGAGAGATTAGATTGACAAATATATGAGATCATCATTGTGCTGTTTCTCTTGTCACTGTCAAGTCACAAGGTGGTAAGAGATCAGCAAGTAAAAGTGAAACTGCAGAAGAAAGAGATCAGGTCCCCTCCTCTGCTAGACAGAGCTGTGCTATACCGCAAAACTGTAAATCTAATGACAGGCAAAATGGATCTCATATATGTATGTACTCTCCACATTTAGCTGTTTGCCTGGAGCTTTAAATTCACTTTAAGTTGCATTTTGACATGCATTTTAATGCACATATGGATGCATATACATAAAAATACATGCAATAAATGCATACAAAATGCAAATGAAAATATGTGATTTTAAAAAAAGCAGTATGAGAGAACCTTATGTGCAGACAAATGATGGCAGTTGGGACAGAGATATATCCACTTCTCACTTGGGTCCACAGCCCCTGCTACAATGCCTTATTTCTCCCATCACTTCACCACTACAACCACCACTTACTCTGTTATTCTGTTGGCTTCCACCTTGTTTGGCCTTCCTCTTCTATTTAAAAGTGCCCAGGCTATGGACATTCAAATATTGGCATATTCTTAATAAGCAGTAAATGAGCATCAAAACAAACCTTTACTGACCTCTGTTGATGTAGCTACTGTGGAGCTATCCTCATAGTTCAAAGCAGAAGCATTAACATTTATCAATTTGTCTTCATCTCTCAATAGCTAATATTATCCTGACCCCCCTTCCAGAACTCAGTGCAGTCACAACCAAGTGCTTACCGATAGCCATACCTGATCTTTCCACTAGTATGGAGCCCAGAAGAACAGGAGACAAAGAACTGTATGTCTATAAAGTGATGTATAGTGCAGGAAGCAATAATATTTGACAGATTTAAAAGTAATGTTTGTAAACTTTATGAACCTCTGAAATTGCTATAAAACCTATTACTAGAGGAATTGCCTTTAAGATGGAGATTAGAGTGACGGGGCCCCTTTATGGGTTTGCTGTGGAGCCACATCCCACAAAATTACAGTTCAGGTCACAACTGAGATTGGACAGTAAAGGAATGGCCAGTCACTGATGAGATCATCTCTGGGTTCGCTCCCAGGATGTCATCTATCAGTCGACTAAAAATATTTCTTTAAAGAGGAACTACGGTGTATTTTACAGATATTTGACATGGCTTTTACATTTTTACATTTCCATATTGTGATTGTTTCAACCCATGCACAGACCCACAAGCATTCGCTCTAGTGACATTAGGAATAAACAAAATTAAAAGTGTACATATACACAAATTTTATGTCAAAAATTGGAAAGTTTTGGTAAAATGTCATCACTGTGTTGCCACACAGGTAGGCTTTGTCTTCTCCCTACCCCCAGCCTGTGACTGAAAATATAGCAACAGACTGATAATATATATCTCCCCCTTTCCTTCTGTCAGTATGTTCCTGGAAAAGAAGTGTGTATGCAGTACACCTGGTTGTCTGAGAGCCAGTCTGAATTCTACTGTACTGGAAATTACAAAAAACTGATGCCAAGTTGTATTCAAGTACTTAGGGGTCTATTAACTAAGCTGCCGTAGGCAGCCAAGTGAATGACCGACCTGAAGTGAAGTGAGCCGAACACTGTTCGGCTATTCACTTCAGGCTGGTACGTCCTCAGAGGGACCGATCAGAACAGAAAAAGAGTTAAAAAAGTTTAAAAAAGTAAATAGAAAATGATTGTGCGGAGCTAGCAGTGACAGCTAGCTCTGCCCAATAGTTTCCTATTGTCTGGCGGCTCTGCTGCCGTCAAAAAAAAATGAAAAAAAAAACTCTCCCGGGCGCTCTGGGAGCCTCCCGCTCCCGGCCGCCCAGGAGAGAAACACTGCTGTGTCTTTCTTTTTCTTTATTCTGACACGGAGCGATGTCAGAATAGAGAGAAAAAAATGTCCATTAAAATACATTGCTACATTACTATTGGCTATTTCAATTTGCAATAGCCAATAGTGGCCGGCCAATGGCCATCCGCTCGGCCAGCTTCGGCTTTCAGCGTGGCTCAGCCGAGCCGATGCATATGCGTTCAGCTCGACTGAGCCGCTCGGCCAGGCTCAGGATCTGTACGGGCTATAGTGAATAGCCCATACAGCACCCCTTCGGTTCTACTGAACCGAAGGGGTCCTGGGGCCGAAGCTAGCTGAAGGATCGGCCGAAGCTACGGATAGATCCTTCTGCAGCTTCTAGAATAGACCCCTTAGTCTTGTTGCATTATTAATTCAAGCAATTATTTTGATTGAATACTGCATAAAATTGTGGGTTTTTATATTTTCTTGGAGGCCCAGCTGTAAAGGATACTTGTTGCTTCAGTTTTGACAAATTCCCCTCATGGTGTATAGGAAAGGGATATGCCAAACATACATAAATATGTTATTCATAAAACTATTATAACATCAGTTAATTTAGGCTAACCAAAAACGTTTAGGCTAAGCAAACACATGTTTATCAAGTTAAAAATTTAGTATTATCTCTCCAGCATTATACTGGAGGACTAGCCCCACTAACAAACACTGACAAAAGAAAACATTTAGGAGGGAGGGGTGCTTGATTTCAGACCCAACTGCACCACAACAGACCCCAATGGTAGGTAGTAGATATAAAGGAGCTTCAGCACAAGAACTAGCTGCCACAGCATGAGAGCCATCTGTCACCATGACTGCCCCTACATGACCATCTGTCACTAGGACTCCTTCAATCCTCTGGCTGCTGCAATGAAGGAGAGACAATAGATATCCTACAAAATCAACAGGATTAGGTCTTTCATTGACAGGCTTTTGGTCACTTCAAGTGGGTTTTGATTTCCCATACATGTCTATTGAAATGCCAAACCTGCTAAAAGCAGGTCAATAGCATGTCAGAAAGAGGTTAGCTACAAGTCAGATACACCTACCAATGAATTCTGAATGATCTCAGAAGCATCTCAAATGAATGTCAAACTATTAACACAAGCCCAAAGTAAGCCCTTAGAAACCCTAGCCCTGTGCTCCATTCCATTTTTAATTTAATATATGCCGCAATATATTAAATGTAATGTGGGCACTTGCTACTCGCGGCGGACATCTTTAAAAACCTAATGTGCAGTGGAGACCCCCCGGGGACAACGGAGGTCCACACAGAGCACCCGAGGTGAGGATCTGTTGTGTGCAGGCCCCGGCTTCCTCCGGTGCTGCGGGGGCCCGGCCGCCTCCACCTCCTGCCAGTCACCTGTACGGCCGTCGGCCAATACTCATGTAAGGTACCCGGCCGCCCTTACTTGCGTATCGGCCGTACCCCCCTGATGGCGGCCCGGCGGGGGGGGGTTCCTCGTTATACACTGCTGTCTGTGCTTTGTGTGAAAATACAGATATATATATACAGTATATTAACATGTCAGTAAGATTAAAAGCTTAAAGAGAATTTGTTTGAGAGAAAATAGCACTTGAATATGCAGAAACGCACTAATTAGACACAGTAACATGTTTTTCCTGAGTCTGTCGGTGTCTGCATTAATGTAACAATGTAATACAAAATTCACTCTAGGCTCCTCCACATTAAATGATTCTCTGCAGCATCAAGGCACCCAGCAGTGTCCAGAGGTCTGATTCCATACAGCTTTTATGCAAATGATAGTTTGCTCTCTAGTAATGTGTCAGAGATTTTAAAATAAGATGCAGAAACTCCAAATTTTAAGCATAGAGGTGTTTCCTGCTTTCTTCTTTTTTTTTGTTTGGCTGCACCATTATTTTGCTTTACATGTAACAGATTTTCTTTAAAAGAAATCAGACAAATGAGCATGTACCTTGAATGCCACAAGTAGCCTTAGATACTAAGGAACACGTGATACCAAAGCATCACATTAAATATGTAAATATACCTATGATTGCAAAACACGTATCCCATGTTGCTAGGACACCTCATAAGGCTAACTAGATAATAAATAATATGTACTCTAGCAACTAAAAAGCAGCAGACTGCCCACACAGATTTCACAAAGCAGATACTGCTGCAATATAGTTATGTAAAATTAATAAAGTATTAATCTACAACATTATTCATGATACCTAGGAAAAAACAGTGTACAATGAGGCAAATAACAGTTTAGTACTTTCTACTAAAAATGTATAAAAATGACATTCACACAACTATGAAAGTCCGCTCATAAACGATGTTCTTGATTCGATTATGCAGTAAACAGCATGCATCATTTTAAATCAGAATTATGCTGGACATAATTGCTATTTTTACTAAGTTCCTACACCACACAAATACTCCAACCATGATATTACTGAAAATATATTTATGAAATATATAGTGCATGAAAGTAATTTGGGTGACTTATAAGGCAGTGTAATATTTAGCAGAGCTCAGACTGTCCTTGGTACGTCAATCATACTTTCTGGATGAGGATATTGGCAGGTGTTGTTAAGCAGATTTTGCTCACAATTCCGGGCAATATATATGTTTATGATAAGGGGTTGCCAAATTGTGCAGAACCCCATTCTAAACAAATATGTCCCTTGTATGCATTACACAAACCAGCTCCCGTATGTATCCTTTGGTTTAGAAAAAAACAGATTATTGCTGAAAGTCGGTATATACAAACATACAGAGTGAATATATCCCCCTGAGGAAGCCTACCTGGGCGTAACGCGTAGGGGACTCATCAATTAGTAATATACCTGTATTAGAAAGAATCAATTATGTGTATATCCTTATCCACATGAATGTATTGAGAATGTATGAAATACGGTTTGCGAATATACCAATCAGCAATAGTCATAGAATTAAATACATATATCTTTGAATTACACACGAATATCACCACAAGAGAAGTTGTAAATAATATTTTATTGAACTGCATGAATCTTTTAAACCAACAAGAATTTAAAATCAAATAAATATATTTTTTTCATATTATATACATCTGAGTCCTTTCTAAACACACTCCATCGCAATAGAAATATTGTAAACAATTGCTAAACTCATTAATTAGGAGGTGTGGACTCAGGTCGCCTAGGGTTGAGTCTGGGAAGTACCATTACTGGATCCTTTGGATGTTATCTGAAAGCCAGAGTTTTCTCAAGTACATTTCAGCAACGTTCTGCACACCTCCACTGTTCTATTCTGTTCAAGTTGAAAGATGTACATTGTCTCATTGCAGGTAGCAATGTCCATTAATCAAAGCAAAATATGTTTGGGCTACTGAATAAGACCTAGATAGCATTAAAGAAACCTTGTGCAGAGAAAACAATGTTGACTATTGACTTCTTTCTGAAAATGCTAGTTGTCTGTTTGTTGTACTGATCCAATACCTTCCATATTTTGACCTATCTGCCTAAACCAAGTCAGAACTCCTGATCAGGTCAGTGACTCAGAAAGTGTTGAAGGCACTGGGCCCAATTTACTAAAGAAAATTTTGGAATTTATGTTTGAACAGATAATACATATTCTCATGGTATTTACTATGCACACACATACTTAGGCAGATTGTACAATGATGATAGCGTATACAGGACCTGATCTTCTAAAGAAAAAAAGAACATTTGTGAATATTGTGAAACTAATGCTCTGGCAGAGCTATGATAGTCTACAAATATGTAATTCACTAACATATGTGGAATACTAGGCAGCACATGCTCCAGCATCAAAATGTATAAATTTTTTGAGGTTAGGTTGGTATTTTTGGGCTCCCTTAGTAAGCAATTTGGGTGCTCATCACATAATATTTTTTTGTGTTTTTTAAGTAGAATTGTGGCCAGAATATTTATCATAATGCATCAAAACAAGACTTCACTAACCTCTATAGCTGCAGGCATCCTAAAGCAATTCATCCTCAAAGTTTACAGCAGAAATAATTCTAGAGTCCATTTACATCAATTAAGTTGGTGCATTGCATGTGTTGGCATGCTGCAGTGACCTTCATTGTGAATAGCACTCCAATGTATCTATAAAGTGCACATACACTGTAACACACAATAGGACAATGCATTGGGATCCTATCCGTCCTGCTGCCCAAAAAAATGCATAGCGCACCTATTTTTTATGTGTTGAGGTAGTCTGTGACCTATTCATTCTGCCACATAAACAGAACTCCCACAGTTGGATACAGAAAAATAAAAAAAGGCTAGACAGTGCAAATTATTTTTTTTATTTTAAAGCAAAATTCACTAAAATCCAGGAATTCAAATTGCTCATACCTAACACCAGCTGGGGCATCTGACATTGCAGGCTCTAAGCTCCTTCCAATGCTTTTCACCCAAAAGGGGGTGCCTTGACCTCCCATGCAGATTATAAATACAATGCTATTAACCAGTCAAAATACAAATTGGTTTTCCATCCATTATAGTACTACATTACATATACCTAGCTTTCCCACTATGATTTATTTTATTATCAATAAAACAATGTATGTCCCATTCAACAATTATTTTTAGCTCATGTAAGGTGTGGAGTAAATAGCGGATCAGGGTAGCTTAATATATAGCATCCCCTCTTCCCTTAAGGCAAGCAGGCACTTTATCAGGGCATGGACAACAGGGCTATAACTAGAATATGTAGGTTTCAGGGATGTACCACTAGCTGGAAGTGGCCCTATAGGTGCTCAAAGCAAAAGCCTGTCCTGCTGCAAATGTCATGTCAGAGAGGACCTTTAGCACAGCTGGGCATTAAAAAGATTACTGTTAATAACCTGGGGTAAGGGTGTGTAGTGCTTTATGTGCACAGTGTTTTTACATTCATTTTTCATTGTATGCAGTGAGGTGCTGTGACAAAAAAATGTAGCTCTTAAATGAAATGTTAGTAACAACTGCCTGATGCACTTTAATCACTCCAAGTTAAAAGTTATAATCTAAAAAAAAATGATCAGCAGGAGGACATTTTTAATGAGGAAGAATTGTCCAAAATGCACTAGAGGGAAAGAGTACAAACAGATATTTTACTACACAAATTAAGAGACTGAAAATAACAAAGCAGTGTAAAACTGGCTAGTAGAAGGACAATTTTAAATAGCAAGACTAGGACCAAATTTACTAGACACAAAAAGTAGAATCTGGGGCTTTACTGCAAAAATTAAGATAATGCAGAGGATAGTAAGTGTATATCAATAGCAGTGTAAAAGTGACAAGCAGCACAGTTTTAAACAGAGATTATAGGCCTAAATGGTGTATATATAAACTAATTCCACTTCACAATTTTCTTGCACTTGTTTTTTCTTCAAAATTATGAAATATTAAATATTAAGACAAAAGACCCTGATTAATAATAAAAAAGCTAAGGTGTTGAGAATTGAAATTGAAGAGCTATGAATCAGTTGTTGTAAATTGTAAATAATTTTTGATTGTATGGATTTGGGCACACAGGTGGGGTCCATAGGAAAATGCACCCCAGCACTTCAATTGAAAGAACTCATGCAAAGAAAAGTAGGTGTGAACTCAAGCATTAATTTCTAAACTCTGTGATAACAGAAGTTAAGGATATTTTTTTGTTACGAGCTGACAACACTCTGCCCCTTCTCTTTCAATCTCTTCCTGTAAATCAACCTGCCACATTGTTTTTTTTTTTAAAGGCCTTTCAAAAATGTGCAACTAGCAACAATTATAATATATGCCCTGTGAAAAAAACACATGCAGCCTGTTATCAGTGTAGTGATTGTGGACAGAGACAGCTGGAAATAAGCTTTGCTTCTGGACATTAGCAGCATTAGAATGTGAAAACCCTTCCCTCC
The DNA here is from genome assembly GCF_000935625.1 of Nanorana parkeri. Taxonomy (NCBI): domain Eukaryota; kingdom Metazoa; phylum Chordata; class Amphibia; order Anura; family Dicroglossidae; genus Nanorana; species Nanorana parkeri. Next base: position 288,170 of record NW_017306752.1, on the reverse strand, counting down.
CCACCCCCAAATTTCTCAAAATATACAGCATTTTGCAGCTGTAATATATCACTTAGAACAGCAGGACTTAAAGAGAGAAAGAAACACATCAATGCCAGTTTATTATGGTTGTTTTAAAGTATTCTATGACACACAATTCAGGCTTGGGTGGAAATATTACCTTCAGTATAGAGACGTTGTCATGGGAGGGAAGCATACTCCTAGCATGGCAACCCTATTTATGATGAAATGGGAGGAGGACTTTATCTATGGTATAGATTGTTCTCCCTTAATATTCTGGGGGAGGAACCTAGATGATATCCTCCTCATATAGAGGGGCGATTAAATACCTTTACATTGCTTTATGGCTGAGCTTCACATGATTCAATTAAATATCAAGATATCTTTTAAAAACTTAGTAAGTGTATGGTTAGCTTTCTAGACTTGATCATTTTTGTTCATGATAGCAGTATTCAAACTAAGGCATATTTCAAAGCTGTCAATAATAATGGCTATAGTCCCCTCTTGGGTTAGGGACATATGCAATGTAAGCATATTCAACAAAATTGTGATCATGTTTTAGATTATTGCCAGCATGCTTAAGTCCTAAAACTTAGGTTTCTGGAGAAAGGGTTTTATGAACCAGTATGTGATAGGCAGATTACAGTAGCTGGGAATATTGCAAGAAAAGTTACTAAGAGTTAAAGAAAAAAATGAAAAACAATGTACTGAACTAAAAGTTGATTGTGTATTTTAACACATTTTTCAAATGAATTCTATGAAATAAAAAAATGCTGTTGCAAAGCATTGGATAATCTTGAGAAGGGATAATATGCTAATACGCTATTTCTGATATTGCTGGAATGTCCTTTGATAGTTTATAAGAAAGTCGCTAAATTTTAGGAATATCATGGCTCTCAATGCACTTAGTAAATGAGGGCTGGGTCATTTTTTGATTGAAAGGTTTTTTTCTCGTGCAGAAAATATACTGCTTCAAAATGTAAATATAATTAATTAAAAGTTAGAAGAAACCTTCTCTACTCTACTGTCTCTACTGCAACAAGTAAATAAAGTAAGGATAAACAAATCTCCTGCATGTCTCTGTGGTCTGCAATATGTGGGGGAGGCCACACAGACTTTGCAGAGAAGATTCTGCAAACACATTTGTAATATTAAGAAAGGGATAAGGTGACATTGCCTTTCTCTACATTATGTGCAATACCATCAAAGAAATCAAAGTGTGTTAAAAGTTATGGTGATTGACACAGTGAGAGTAGTCTAAATGTCAAATAGGACAAAAATTGTTTTATCGATAATAAGTGAAATCTTAGGGAGAAGGTTAGTTACATAGTTAGTCAGGTTGGCAAGTCCTTCGAATTCAACATACAGAGATAAGAGGAGAAAAAAAAAATCTTAGTGAGAAGGTTAGGTATATTTAATGTACTAGTTTAATCGATGGAATACTAATTTGTATAGTGAATTAAAAATAGCATTGTGTCTATAATTTGCATGATGTCCTGTTTGGCCAATGATTTCTGTGGATGAAAACTTAGGTGAAAAAAAATCCATAGGCTGATCAGTGCTATGTATCATCATTCTATTATTCATAGTGCATGAGATTATCAATGTGCAAAAAAAATGTCCACCCTCCAGAAGGAAGGGCGTTTTTGGATTTGAGGATCTACATCCGAGTGATACACAAATAAGATGCATTTATTTTAGCATCCTGTAATTAATAAGTTTAGCATCACTTTAACATGTATGCTTGGTTTTTATTGTTCAGTTATAACTAGATAAAATAGGGTCGGGAAGGACACAGGAGAAGTAGTAAAGTAGCTTCTAGGATTACTAATTTCTTGGGGAATAATAGTGATCAGGAAAAATCCTTTCAATCCTAAGAGATGGACCCAGTTCATAACTATGTGATTCCCATGGCTCTGGGCTTGTGATAGTGCTGCCTAGACCTGTCTAGTTCGGTCTGCACAAGGTTGTAGCTTGATTCCAGTACTCGCTTTGTACCTTGAATCCAGTACCGACCTTGGACCATGAATCCTGTACCTGCCTTGTTTCTGGAATCCAGTACCTACCTTGTATCTGGAATCCAGTACCTATCTTGTATCCTGTACCTGTCTTGATCTTGAATCCTGTAACTGCCTTGTATCTGGAATCCAGTATCTCTCTTGTATCCTGTACCTGTCTTGATCTTGAATACTGTACCTGCCTTGTATCTGGAATCCTGTACCTATTTTGTAACCTGTACTTTTCTTGATTCTAAATCCTGTTCCTGTATTTTATCTTGCAACCTGTTCCTGTCTTTCTGTTTCTTGCTTTCTGTTTTCAGTGCTACTGATTCTCACCAGACGGCCACTGCATCATTCATAGTCAGAGTATATAGTTTAAGTCCTGGGGACACCCGAGTACAGTGATACCTTGGTTTACGAGCATAATTCGTTCCGGAAGCATGCTTGTAATCCAAAGCGCTTGTATATCAAAGCGAATTTCCCCATAGGAAATAATGGAAATTCAGATGATTCGTTCCACAACCCAAAAATATTCATATAACAATGATTACAATACTGTACTGTGATATAATACTGTACAAAATATAAAAACAAATAAACCGATTACCGGTACCTTCGTGGCTGCTGTTAGGGGGACAAGAAAGAGAAGGATTATTGTGTATGACGACTTTCACTATCACTAACGGAATCACTGCTATCTCTTGACTCAATGGAATCTTTTTCATTTCGTGAAACCTTAACAAGGAATCTATTCAATGTGACATTGCATTGTCATTAAACAGACTCATCGCTCGCACTGCTACAGCCTTATTCGGTGGCGGTTTTCTACAAAATTTTGCTCTTATTGCAAGACATTGCTTGTATATCAAGGCAATTTTTTTCAGAAATGTTTGCTTGCCTTGCAAAACACTCTCAAACCAAGTTACTTGTAAACCAAGGTATTACTGTACTGGCAGGCACACTTGCCTTATGAGAAAGGCCACTGCCAGAGGTGAATACACTCCCCACTATACTGTATACTCTGACTAGAGTGTCTGCATCGAGTCCTGACAGCAAACACTTATCCTGGTGAGCTTCTCTTAGGATTGAAAGGATTTTTCCTGATCACTATTATTCCCCAAGAAATTAGTAATCCTAGAAGCTAATTTACTACTTCTCCTGTGTCCTTCTCGACCCTATTTTATCTAGTTAAAACTGAACAATAAAAACCAAGCATAAATGTTAAAGTGATTCTAAACTTAGGAATTACAGGATGCTAAAATAAATGTATCTTATTTGTGTATCACTCGGATGTAGATCCTCAAATCCAAAAACGCCCTTCCTTCTGGAGGGTGGCTATTTT
>NW_017306752.1:272220-284812 GCF_000935625.1 Nanorana parkeri | reverse complement strand
AATGACTGTAATCTCAATATAAATTAGTGAACTAAATATGAGATTATAGTCCATCACAGGTTTGCGCTTGAAGTGGTGGCTACTTTACAACACACACAGGGACCACGAGGAGCAATAGTAGCCACCCTCCAGAAGCAAGGACAGTGTCAACACAAATTCAGAGATGATTTGAGGATCTACAGTTGTGTGATGCACAAGTAAGCTACATTTTTGTTAATAGTTAAGGTACTTGAATGCATTTTTAAGATTTAACTTTTGAGTTTAGTGTCACTTTAAGGGTACCTCCAGCTAATAGACCTGCCTTCAGGAGATTGGATTATGTATGCACAATCCACTGGTCTTGCATATTTGTGGCCACTTTGGTTTGTGCATCTCTTGATAAATGCAAGTTGATATTTATGGCTAGATATTTCATACCTAAACTTGTATCTATTGATGTATATTTGTTAAATACTCCAGAACAGGTCTATGCATATGTCTTTGACTGTGAATAAGATAGGCACATAGTCAACTTGGCATTCTGTTATTTGTAGAAAAACATTTGGTTTGTTCACTAGTATTTTGGAAAATATGTGAATGATTTGCTATCCATGCATACACAATTAATAGACTTTACAAAAATATAAGAAAAGTAAATACATTTATATTCATAGAAAAACTGAAGAAATACAGTATAATTTAACAACAAGTGAAGAGACTAACAATAAACGGACAATAAAATAACACATTTTTAGATGTTCACATGAATACAGTACATTATCAGATGCTGATATAAGATGGTTTTCTACAAGATGTTAACACTATGAGACACCAAGTGGTGTCCTTTTGCATTGCAAGTCATTGCATGCAGCATTTTTCTAAGCCTTATCTTCACAAAACTGGTCTTAAATGGAAGGCATTTTGTTAACTGGCTGTATCTTAAATCCATGAAAATGCATGTCTCTTGTTCAGCATTTATATCTGAATTAATAGATTTGTTTTATAACCCTTGTCTTTACAGTAGTTTTTCTAGAATAAGTAATCTTTATTACACAAGTATATATTTCCAACAATGCCTGATGGGCTACAATTGGAATGAGATAGGGTTTAGAAAAGATTTAAAACAAAAATTAAATGCATTTGGGCCTGGAAATTACTCCAAAATATGACATATTTTCTGATTGCAGAGAAACTGTAGAATACATATTGTAGTTGCAATGTTTATTTGACAAAATTTTTCAAACCTATATTTTTTATGTAAGATATACTGAAACTAATTTTAGTGCACACAAACACAATATAATGTATTTTTTTTGGTAAATTTCATTAGAAAAGGCTGTGTGGCTTAGATAAGTACCAAATATGTCAAACCTTAAAATTGCGTGAAAAACAGTGAAAAATTACAATACTGAAAATTGTTTATAGGCAATGCCTTTAAAACTTTTACAGCAGTTTAGCAGTTTAGTGTTAACCATAAACAGTGGCCCCGGAATTAGCCTATACATGTTGCACAATTGTTTTTTATGTACGCAAGAGGGGAAAGGGTGCAGATCCCTAAAAGTTTTTTTTAATGTATTTTATTCAACTTATTTTTTAATAATTGCATTTATTTATTTGTACTTATCTTTTTACTACAATCACAAAGGACCTGACAAACTATCTTTGTATGTATTTTTAAAGAAATCCTTTTTTTTCTTTTTTAATAAGTTCATTGTTATAAATAAATACTGAAATAGTGATCACAATTTTTGGGAATGACACTTAATTGGTTCCTAATCATTTGTAGGGACCAGAGCTGTCAGAGAAGTCAGATCTGACATCTAACAGCAGTGCACAGTGTTGAAGCCTCTAATTCCAAAGGTATTGGGGGGAGGTTTAGAAGTCATGTTAAATAGTTAAGCCTAGGGTAGCATATACTCAAGGATAATGTGTTGTGTGCTCACCACAGGATCAGTATATGGTGCTGTCTGTCTTCCCAGTCTTTTTTTCTAAAACCAGGAAGATGGTTTGTATGCCAGATCCCAGGTTCTATGGCTATGAACTATAGGAGTACCGGAAGTAATGATATTCTTCACTTTGCGGTTTGAAAAATCGTTATGTAGATTTGCATTTTTCTTACAATGTTATCTATGGAATGTTAATGTGTTGCTTATTCTTGTTGCAGTGTATGTTTCTGCTATACATTGATATACTCAGACTGCCCTTGTTTGGAGTTGTGGCCACAGTTAGTTGGCATGAGGTTGGGTCACAGAAAAACTGGGGGTGGGGGAATTAAAGCCAGTTTACTGCTCCCTGGGTGTGTAGGGGGTGTAGAACCTTTAGTTATTATCCAAGGGTTCTTACCTGCCAAGCTGGGGTATGTATATATAGCAGGGGAGGAGGCATCTTGGGTTTCATTGGTGTGTGGAGAGTTAAGCTAAAGAGAAGGAGAGATCACTTCATGTGGGCCCTTGTGGTGTAGATAGGGCTGCAGCTAAACAATGTTTTTTTTTTTTCATTTTTTGGTGTTCTCCTTAGGAGGGGTGCCACTGTTCCTGTGAGAGGACACCATTTTGTGAGCAGAAGTTTGGAACTGGACCAGCTATGAATAGTGGAACCATGATAAAAGTGGAAAATTTTGTTCAACCTTGCCTTAAGCAAAGAGGAGTTCAAGCAGATTAGGGACTGGGTCCGCTTTCTTTTGATGGATTGAAGGGGGTCTTATAGATGGGAAAGTGATTTCAGAGACTGGTTGGGTTAGAATAAGGGAAGTCAGATCCATCAAACTGGCAGTAATGAGTGATCTGGTGTGACCCCTGACGGACCTAGTGGGCAACCATAGAATCTTGAGCCCCATGTAATGATGTTATCAGTGTCAATGAATTTCCTCACAAGGCTTATTGGCAAAAGATTGTGGAAAGCGGAGCGACAGATGGGATCTCCGACCTTTCATCGCTGGAAAGAAACAGTAGGTCCCGATGCGGGAACTGGTTCAACCACCCAATTCCAGAGCATGCTACAAGATTACAGGAAAACTATGAGGTGAGTGCTTTTCACTCATCCTCATAGTTCTAGCCAACCTGTGACAATGAAACTGTCACAGGTTGGCTCAGTAGATCGGGCAGTGAGCGAACAAATACCAGCGTTCGCTCACTTCTCGATTCTGTCACGGCTCTCTGCCGTGACAGGGGAGGGACTGGATTCCCCCCTCCCCGCTCCGATCCTCCAGCGCTGACTGGTGGAACGGACGGGGGAGGGGGCGGGTACAGCTGGCTCTGCCTCTAGATAGGCAGATCCAGCTGTCACTCACGCAGCTGGGCGGATCCAGACATAATTGTCGGGATCCGCTTCAGCTGCGGGCTCTCAGTACACCACTATACAGTATTACCCTAAGGAGAACTATGGGGGAAAGCCCTAACCCTGTAGTTCTCCTTTAAAGTCTATTGAGTCTTTGTCTAAATCTGCCTATTACTTGTATGGAAGCTATAGTGATGTTGTAGCACTTGACACTGTCCTTTGCCCAGACATGCCTAGCAATTATTCAACATGGAATCACTCAAAGTGTAACTCGTATTGCTAACTTCTTTCTGATAGTGCTAACTGCCTGTGCGTCTCTGGCTTCACTATTTTATGAGTCTCTGTGCAAACATTCAACAAGTGAGGTCACAGTCACACCTCTTGATCTTAATATTTGTCCCAGGTCAGGCAATTAGTAAGTATTGATAATTGAGAATTATGTGTTCTTTTATTGCATGCTTTTGCTTTGGTGGAAAATAAACCCAACAAATTATTGTATAGATAGTGACAGGTAATTTCACTGGGGTGTATGAAAAAATGCAAACATGTTCAATTAAATAAGAGATTCGTCATTTTTAGCTAATATTGGCTGCCTGCGTGCCAGTAAGTGATCTGCAAAGGAATATGTGCATCTGACAATACAGTGGTTGTAACTGGAACTAATCTTTGTAATTAAAAGTATAGCTTACCTGATATGGCCAATTAACCTTTTGGCTAGAACAAAATGAATGTCTCCTTGGAAGTATTTAAGTTCCTTTGTAACAATATCTAAGCACTGTCATGCATATTTATGTTCTGTGTCAGCCAAGGAACCTAAACACATGTGCAGATATTTTAAAGGATCAAACACATCAAGTATACTGTACAGAGAGTCACTCCGTCTGCCACTTTCTACCCAGATAATGTATTTAATTGACTGGGACACATATTAAGAATGAGGAATTTAGTCTTTTATTCATAGTTTAGGTAAGATGCTTTACTCAATTCTGCAAAATAATTAGGATTAATTTGTTGATATATTACATTGAATGTGTGATGTCAAAAGTGGTATTTCAAACAAAAACATATATTTTCATCGTATAGCACATAAACATTGACTAAAATACTAGAAAATAACCCAGAAAGACATGTTTTCTTGCAGAAATCGTCCCATGTTTCTTTCTAATAATATTTAGGGATGGATTGAATGGGATGGTTTTTCAATCAAACCTGATCCGAATCTGAGTTCCTTCAAACAAAGACTTGCCTTGGCCCACTCACCCAATCAGCTGTGGGTCAGGGCATTCCCAGGTGCACATAAACAAAGGGGTGAGATGCTTGTGCTGATGTAATAGACCTTATATGGCACATTGTGGCGTGGCTCTCACAGCCCATTATGAATGTAGTGTGGAGCCCATGATCCCCATGGAGTTGTCTCTGCTTAACACATCAGCGAGAGCTTGGTGACTGGAGGAGAGACTGTCATGTGACTTTGGTAGGTCATGTCACTGGACTTTTCTCCTGTTTTTGTTTTTTATTTTTTGTTTACTTTCAATCATTTTTATTGTGCTCCACCATCTTCAGACTCCTAAAGCCAACTGAGCATAATGCAAATTCATAAAGCTCATTAGTGGTCTTTATAAATGTGTGTAGCTCTTTGTTTAAGCCATGATGTTGCAATTTTACCCTTTTGTCAACATTAAAATAGTTGTTTAAAAACTTGTGATCAATGTACTGTCCACTGTATAGCAAAGTGCTGTATATTCTCATGGTTGTAATATTTTTTGCTGCATTACTAAATGCATATAGACAGCCATTGCTGACCTCTTTATAACAAATGCTGGTTGCTGGCTATTTCTAGGTTCAACATTTCTAAAATTACTTATAACAAGTATGCAGCAGGTGAAGTTGTGGAGAAGGCAGAAATACTAATCTGCATTCAAGCATTTTCATATGGTGGTCAGCAATAGCGGCCTACCTATTTCTCTTAGTATCGTTCTCTTTTAATAATGGCTATAGGTTTTTCACTAGATGTTCACACTACAGTTATACACACTACAGTTATACAATTCATGTAACAAACAATACAGAACTACATACATTATATTTAGGACCACTCTGCTAAAACATTATATTACTGATTGCTGTGAACCCATCATCCTCTGCCCACATTACAAAGAACACAAGCAGTTCCATGTTCCCTGAGCGTGGAACATCCCTGCGTGCATCCCCAGTGCACATTTCTTGCAGGTTGTCCTATGCCACCTGCAAGCTAAAATGAAAAGTTAATTAAAGCTTGCAGCAAATACAGTATGTATTCAGCACAGCACACTCAGAAAGTATCTCAATGAAAAAGTCACACCTAGTTCTCTGCTGTGTTCTGGTGCTTATCACCATTAAAAATTTTATAGTGGTCTTCACCCCTGTTTTTAACTGTTTTGGTGCCGTGGATCATTTTTCTTGTGGTAAAACTCTGTTGAGTGGCTTTCACCTGTATTATAAGTCTGTCTAAACATTGCTTGTTCTACAGACTACGCTTCCTCCTATTTATTGAGAATTTGGTTTTAGTCTTCTCTGTGCGTGTCAGCTGTAACTATTGAGGCATGTCAAAAGACCCTCATATGTGAGTATCATAGCCAAACCAAAAACCTCTGGGGGTTCCTGTTGTAGACTGGATGCTCCTTTGAATCTGGCTATTCCTGGAAAACAAGGGCTCAGTGTGTCACTGCACTGATTTGGTGCAGTGACACACTGGGGTTCTCAGCTGCCGTTGTGATGTGTGGGGTCTTTTGTGTGTCCCTGTGCCTTTAGGAAGGTTGAGCTGCCTCTTGGTGAACCTGCACCAAATGTATCTTTTGCTACATGTGCTCCAAGATGGAGACTCTCATAGGTTAGAGTTAGGACTGCACTACACAGAGGAGCCTTGACGAGGCAGTGCGGCTTTCACATATTCTGCAGAAGACGTGTGTATTAAACCTCTGTTTTAACCTTGGCAGTTAGACAGGTTTTTTTTTGCATGCTGGTTGGTGAGTAGGGATGAGCCGAACACCCCCGTGTTCGGTTCGTTTTCGAACCGCCGAAATGTTCGAGTACGAACTCGAACTCAATGCAAGTGTATGGGGGTCGAATGTTCGACCCCCATACAGCTTCCGGTACATGTGGCTGCAGCAGCCTGTGTCCCTTCAAATCCCCGCCTGTGTTGGCGGAGGCAGCTGCATTGCTCCGCTGCCCCCGTACCTCTGCTGCTGTCTTCCCCTGATCCGTCAGCTTCTCCGTTCCCCCGTCCGGCCGCGGCACCTCGTCTTCTTCCGGTCCGTCCGCACCTCCTCTTCTGCCGATCCGTCCGCTCCTCTTCTCCCGGTTCACCCACTCCTCTTCCTCCGGTCCGTCGGCTCCTCTTCCTCCAGTCCGTCAGCTCCCCCGGTCCGGCAGCTTCTCCTCTGCCCCGCCCCCTCTTTATCTGCAGGCTTTGAGCCATACCCAGCCTGCTATTGGATATTGTAAAATGCAATAGCCAATAGCAAGCTGGCTATTGCACCCGCCTGCTGTCAATCAGGACCTGATAGAGAACTTTCTCCTACATGCCCCTCCCCCACTGAGCCCTGATTTGGCAAACTCTTGCACCTAACCTATGGTCAGGTGCAAGACTTTAACAAATCAGAGCTTCAGTTGGCATTTTGTATTATGGAATGTCCGCGGTCGATCAAACCGCAAACATCCCATAAAGTTCGGCGTTCGGCGAGCGCTCAAACTGCCGATGTTCGATTCAAACTCATGTTCGAATCGAATACTCGGCCCATCCCTACTGGTGAGTGTGCTGGGAAACCTTTTGCTGCTGTACTGTAAGGCTGCAAATAGAATATATAATATATAATCACATAAATATGCTCCTCTTATAGCTTTTCTTTTAGTTGCTACGTACTGCAGCTTGGATTAAAATACTATGTACTGGTAGCATTTTGAAAAGGCAATGCTCTCACACACAATCAGAAGTCCAGGTCTCCAGCAGTCCAACACGTTCTCCTGCACATGACTCCAGTCACAGTGCTTTTGTTCCCTGAGCAGCACTGTTGATGGGAGCAGTATGCAGCGGGGTGGATCAGCCCTTCAGAGCACTGGAGACCTGGGCTGCTGTGTTGTGTGAGAGCAATGGTCTGCCTCTCTAACATGCTGCCAGCACAGTGTATTTTAATTTTTGTTGCAGAATGTAAAAAACTGGACATGAACTTTAATGGCATCCCACTCCTAGTGCGTAGGATTCAATATTGAGTTGGCCCACCCTTTGCAGCTATAACAACTTTAACTGTTCTGGGAAGGCATCCACAAGGTTTTAGGAGTGTGTCTGTGGGAATGTTTGACCATTCTTCCAGAAGCGCATTTGTGAGGTCAGGTACTGATGTTGGACGAGAAGGTGTTCTATTGGGTTGAGGTTAGGACTCTGTGCAGGCCAGTCAACTTCCTCCACCCCAAACTTCCTCATCCATGTCTTTATGGACCTTGCTTTGTGCACTGGGGTGCAATCATGCTGGATCAGGAAGGGGCCATCCCCAAACTGTCCCCACAAAGTTGGGAGCATGAAATTGTCCAAAATGTTTTGGTATGCTGATGCCTTAAGAGTCAGGCAAGTACCGTTCTCCTGGCAACCGCCAAACCCAAACATGTCCATCGGATTACCAGACAGAGAAGCCTGATTCGTCACTCCAGAGAACATGTCTCCACTTCTCTAGAGTCCAGTGGCAGCGTGCTTTACACCACTGCATCCGACGCTTTGCATTGCACTTAGTGATGTAAGGCTTGGATGCAGCTGCCCGGCCATGGAAACCCATTCCATGAAGCTCTCTATGCACTCTTGTTGTGCCAATCTGAAGGCCACCTGAAGTTTGGAGGTCTGTAGCTATTGACTCTGCAGACAGTTGGCGACTTCTGCGCACTGTGCACTTCAGCATGCGCTGACCCCCCTCTGTCATTTTACGTGGCCTACCACTTCATGGCTGAGTTGCTGTTGTTCCCAGTTGCTTCCACTTTGTTATAATACCACTAACAGTTGACCGTGGAATATTTAGTAGCAAGGACATTTCACGGATGGACTTATTGCACAGGTAGCAACCTATCACGGTACCATGCTTGAATTCATTGAGCTCCTGAGAGCGACCTATTCTTTCACAAATGTTTGTAGAAGCAGTCTGTATAATTAGGTGCTTGATTTTATACACCTGTGGCCAGGGCGGTGATTGGAACACCTGAATCCAATGATTTGGAGGGGTGTCCCAATACTTTTGGCAATATAGTGTATATGCATTATTATACAGTAGTAATAAATTCAGAAGGTTAAATTGGGCTTTAATCTGTAAAAAGCTTCAGTGAACTGTAGATAGAGGGGTGTTGTACTGACCATGTGCATATACAGTATGTGGCTGGATGTGCAAAGTTTAGGAATTAGTGTATAATATTCCATACCTTGGTACTTGGAATAAAGATTCTATTAATACATACCTGTTAATATATATTGTATTTAGAATACAAGTTTTTTTTACATGCCTTTTAGTTTGGTGCATGCACCTTTCATTGCTTAGTGAGTTGGTCACTTTTTTTTAATTAAATTTATTAGTAAAATGTTGAATTTATAGGTGTACATTTTATAGTTCAGGCTATTGGAACATAAGTCATGTTCAGCACACAACACATACTAGGATTTAACTAAATATCAGTGTGCAATAAGGTTCAGGATTAGAGGACATGCACTCACTTGTGGGCCCACGACTATTAAAATGTATCCCTGATTTTGTTAATTTGCCCTTGTAAACCAGCCCCAGAGAATGTAATTTTCCTAATGTACTTGTCCTGAGAACACAGGGAAGTCTGTCACTACCAAGTCCACAGCTCATTCATATGTAGCAATGATTTACATATGAATGAGCTGTGGGACTGTCATATTAATAAGCCTGGATGTATTCATATGCACATTGTGTGGCATATTCATGTGCAAATCCCATCCCCAGAAATGCCAAAGATCCAAGCTACTGAATAGCAGAAGTTATCTGCTGAATGGCAGAAGAAGCAGAACCAGAAGGCTTCAGAGTCCTGCCTGCTATCCCCACCACCAGGTATCTGAAGTGAGCCGGGGTTCCCTGGGGTTTAAGGGCTGCATTCACACCAAATGCATTGAGGCTGTGTTGGGCATTTTTTCCAGCACAGCCTCAAAGTAAGACAAGGCAATTTGCCTTCTCATGGACGGGCACAATTCACACCAGTGCATTATGTGCTGAAAGAAACTTTTTCTCAGTGCAGCGGGTTGTGACATGGTGCAACAGCATCGTACCATGCTGTGCCCATGTAATTTCATGATATGTCACTTGTAACAAAAAACAGGTACACAGTGCAATGCTCTGGGATAGGCGCATCAGCAATCTGATAGCTAACCCAAAACCACCGTCTGTGAGTTGTAGCGCAGCCACTCGTGTGACTCCAGGTGAGCAGGGGGTAGAGAATTTAGGTTGCAAATGTGAGTAGGGGGTGGGGTTTGGAATGCAAAAGTGGGCAGAGAAAGGGTGGGGGTCACTGTAAATTCCTGTGTTACATTGGAGGTCAGTGTAGAATCCTTCCTTATATTGGTGGTCATTGTAGAATCCCCTCTTACATTGGCAGTCAGTGTAGAATCCTTCCTTATATTGGTGGACAGTGTTGAATCCCCTTTACAATGATAGTCAATGTAGAATCCCCCTTAAATTTGTGGATAGTGTAAAATCTCCCCTTACATGGGTAGTCATGTAGAATCCTTCCTACATTGCTAATCAGTGAAGAATCACCCTTGCGTTGGTAGTCAGTGTGGAATCCTCGCTTACATTGGTGATTGGTGTAGAATCCCCCCTTATCTTGGTGGTTGGTGTAGAATCCCCCTTACCTTGGTGGTCAGTGTAGAATCTCCCCTTACCATAGTGGTCGCTGTAGAATCCCCCTTAACCGTGGTGGTCTGTGTAGAATCCCCTTTACATTGATGGTTGGTGTAGAACCCCCCTTACCTTGGTGGTTGGTGTAGAATCCCCCTTACCTTAGTGGTCAGTGTAGAATCCCCCTTACATTGGTGGTCAGCGTAGAATCCCCCATACATTGGTGGTCATTGTAGAATCCCTCTTACATTGGTGGTCAGTGTAGAAACCCCATTAAATTGGTGGGCAGTATCACATGATTGTGCACAATTGAAATTTACCTGTGGATGTTCCCACAACTCATTTTGTCTTACCAATGTTTGTACATTATGCACAGTTGAAATCTGATAAATGTACTGTATTTACTTAACAATAAAAATTAACATGCAAAAAAAAAAAAGAATTGGTGGGCAGTGTAGAAATCTGACTTCTCTTGTGCCAGATTGTGCTGACAGGGCTTGCCGGATACACAGGAAAAAGTGTCTCTGGAAATGTTTTTTTTTTAATGTTGGCAACTATGTATATATTGTCATAAAAAATAACCCAAATTAGTTCTGAGTGGAGTTTAAGGAAAATAAAAAAGTTACTGTTACTAGAAGTGACATCACTATGGAGGTCCTTCATTATTCTCCTTTTCTCACTCATGACTACAAAAATATTTTTTGTAGTACTTTGTTTCCTGAGAGCCTGCCATTGCTGACTCTTCATAATGTACATTCTGGTTACTTTGCCTGCAATATGACCCTCTTAAATCAATAGTTTGAGACATTTATGCAGTATAAGTATGCAGATGAGGACTTCTGACTTTTCCCTGACTTTCCTTACTGGAATATTGTTCCAATTCAGTGACTCAGAAAGTACTGAAGCTATAACTGCCTTAATTGCCAGATATCTATTTTTTTAAGGAGGTTAGCAGTGGCAGGCCCTTATTTCTTTCAAGAAATGTTTACCATAACTTAATCAAATTTTGCATATTGCAGTAGTTATTATTCTCAAACGTGACCCCTTCTGTAGTTCAGGGTTATTTTTTCTTCTATAGCATGTACCCCTAATGGTGCATAAATATGACATTCACAGTACACAGTTTACTGCAGGCTTGTTCTAACCCTATAAAAGGCAAGCACGGATAAGGACCCATATTTAATAACCAGCAAAGATAGATCAATGTCTCAATTTCCTGCACCAGGGCATCAATCTATGCTGACTATTTTAAACTCTGTAAATTGCAGGTACGCCCCACTGTGAGACATCCACCTGCAACTACACATGCCAGTGCTGCATGTTTACCTCACTAAATGTGTACTTATATGTGCACATGGACATATCAGCTCATGGCTAGTGATTGTTGCCTATAGACAGCAATCATGTTAGAAAACAAACAAAAAAAAGACATTGCTTTGTCTGTCCCTATGCCTTTTATTGTCACAGGGCAGAAGGGAATAGACCTTTGCACTTTGCCACAGCAATTTGGTTTCTGTGATTAAAAACAATTCAGTTAAAGCCTTCAAAGCAGAATCATTCCAATCACAAAGTAGCCCCTGTCACGAGGAGGTTAAAAAGGTAAAGAGTAAAATACAAAGTGCAATAACCCCTAGCCACTAGTCATTATCAATTATTCATTGACTGTACCAAACTGAGGAAAGTCTAAAATCCTTTGTGAAAAAAAAAGGATATCTAATCTCTTGGATTTCTGCTCATTCTTATGCTCCCCTGCTGCTCAAAGCCTATTAGAGTTAATACAAAATTAATAGTTTTTAGGATATATTAGTTAATACACTTAACTTTCATGGTATTATTACAGCATACTTATGCCTGGTAATGGATTTAATTTTCGAACTGGAAAAAGCTTGTAATTACCCAGGTGGAGTGAGGCTTTATCCACCACAATAAAATAAATGTGCTCTTGCTTTGCTGTAGGTTGACATAGAGATCACTTTAGCCTGCATACATACAAAATCTGCAATCCTTCTATTCTATTTAGCAGCCAGCATAAATGGAACGGTATACAATCCAGGAGATCTACAGTATTAAACAATGCAGCGCTTTAAATTCCAATAATATCCTCTGCTTTAAAATGTATACATCAATCCTCATCGGATCCAATGTATGAAGACAAACAGGACACTCACCAGATACACTGACCCCACAGATCAACAGAGGTCAAGTCTTGCTTAGTTATGTTTATCCCTGCCTCTGTCTTCCATGGACAATGGTGGATTCACTCCCAGCAGTCTCTCCAAGTTGTCACCAAAGCCCTGTACCCACTACAGATAATTGATTTATGTTCGCTCTCTCCTTCCGCACTTTGGATTGGTAACTTAGTAACTTCCTCCCCACAGTCTGTCACAATCCAGCTGGGTGCAATAAAACACTCCATTAGATATCTCTGTAGGCCGAACTCAGGAACTCAGCTAGCATCGGGGTGGGGGGGG
>NW_017306752.1:270291-272086 GCF_000935625.1 Nanorana parkeri | reverse complement strand
GGGGGGGGGGGGGGGATCTTAGGAATCTGGAAACCTGCTTAATAATAGGAGTCCCCCAGACATCCACCCCCTTCCAGGAAATGAGTACAGGGATACATTATTACCCCTTAAACATGTCATTAAAGACACAAACACTAAAAAAAAATCATTAACTGCCAAAAAAAAGTAAATAATGTAAATCCATCATCAACTGACAACGTTTCCCTCCTGCCATGATGGCCTGCCACATGACCATGCTTTCCGACCACAGAACCCAAATGACAGAATTCCTGGCTTTGCTGTAATATAAACAACAGCACTGGGGATCATGCAATCATGACAATATGTGGTCAATGACTCTGCCCAGTATCCCCGACTTCCCCGAATGTGTACATTCTAGCAACCAGGGACTTTGTCAGGCAAACTTACCAAATATGGCCAGTTTGTTTAGCCATTTGAGTTTTCTGTCCAGGAATAGCTGTAGGCCAGATCACTTTGGCCACCTTCAGATCAATTTTAGAATGTCTATTAACTACCAAGAATAGTTTTAAAAATTACTTATGATATCTGATGAACAAAAAAGGCCTGCTTCTTATTATTTTGGGTAATAAAGGTATGTCCTCTTATTAGTTAATATGGAAGTTAATATTGGAACTCCAGCTCAAATGTTTTTTTAGCTTTTGGCTACAGTGGGAAATGCTAAAAATTTACATCAAGTTTTTATTATTATTTGTGTTCCTATTGGTTAGGTGTCTTCCCTCAGTTGTTTCCTCATGACCATTGTTTCTAGGGCAGAAAGCAAAAGGAAATCTAAAATTGTACAACTGTCATTTCAACAGGAGTAGTGAAGATATATTGCAATGGGGATACCTATTCAGTGACAGATTATAGAGATAGGATCTTCCCTAACTATAGTTGCTGTCCCTTCCACAATCTCCAAAATGGCTGGAGTTCTACTGTAAACTGTTTTATAATTCCTTAGTAATGACCACTTTCTTGCTGTTAATGTTACTTTGTTGATTTACAAGATGACTAGTTGCTGTTTTTTTGAGCTTTGAATATTAACTTTTTTCAGTGTTTCATTCATCGCATAGCAGTTAATGTCCACACATAGGCAGGGGATTGGGTGACGGCCTCTGACATTTCTGAAGAGTGATGCCAGGCTGGTCTTTACCTTGGCAGTCAATTAATCAGGCTAACTGCAGGGAAATGGTACAGAAATCATGAGATCACTAAGCCACTTTACCTTTTAATGAGCATCATCAATGTACTCACAAGACCACTACTTTGAAGCTAGCTGGACCCAGCTATGGAGGACCCAGCAGAGAAATAATGTGCCCTCTGCTATGAGCCATAGGCACCATTTTGGGGAAGTCTGTGGGAAAGTTTGACACATGATTTCTCTGAGATTTCAGTGGCCATCATGGGTACAGATGCGCTGTTGACTGCAAGGACCCCTAATGATCATTTGATTGAAGCTTGTTGGCCTCTGACATAGTTTAGAAAAGTCACACAAAGTTTAGCAGAGAAAGACAGTAGAACTCATCACTTCTGATATAAACTGATCTTATATCAGAGTTGCTAGTTATAATGTGTAAAGTAATGTTACCTCTGCTAAGTTGTAATAAATACTATAAAATAAACACTTTTCCTGCCGTCTGATAGTACAGCATTTGCTGTATTTCTGGTCCACTCTGGATATTACAGCTACTGGTCTTATACATGCAGTCCCATTGTCATTTTTCTTTCCCCTCTCGCCTTGGCCAGAATGCAATGTAGTCTGTAAACCATTTAGAGAATACATGGTGGGGGGGGG
>NW_017306752.1:267457-270137 GCF_000935625.1 Nanorana parkeri | reverse complement strand
GGGCTTTAAATAAAACAATCACTTCCATCTAAAAGACCAGCAGCTATTATATCCATTATATCCAGAGCTTTTATATATCACTTGCTGCCATGGTGGAAATTGTTTTACCAGATAGGCAGTGAGGGAAAATTGTTAAAGGGACATAGGCAGCAACAAAAATTGAAGAGGATTATAGCTTTCTGCCTCTGTTTATTCAGATGCATTCTCTATCAGCCCTATACTGTATCAGTAGTAATCAGGATACTCAAACATTACCTGTGTGCCCAGTGCCACACTGGGCAAAATTGTACAAATATAGGCATATCTATCTATTGCACAATGCTTGTGAAACAGTAACACTAAAAAAAATTTGTATGCTGTCTTCATCCATTAAACACAGTTTTTTTTGAAATAATTAAATCAATTTTAAAATCTGTTCAATGCAATGTAATGAGGCATTATGCTGCTATACAACATACTGATCCTTTTTAGAAGCAAATTATCGACATCCATTTTTTTCTACGTGCCAGTATTTGTCTTAACAGGTATTTAAGTATAACAGTTATAGGTCAACTCCACCCAAAACAAATATCAAATGTGAGTGGTTCTTAATAAGCTGAATCCTATGACAACATTTTTATTTTATTTGCAGTTTTAACAATCTTGCAACACTATAAAGCCTCATGCACACAAGCAACCTGCATTTAAACACAACAGACATTATCTGGTAAGTATTAGGGATGCACAGATACTAAATACCGTACTTGGTACAAGTACAGATACGTTTCCAGCTACTAGACTAGAGAAAAACTCAAAGGTTAGGAGACAGCTGTCATTTTTAAGGAGCAATGGCTACGGGGCTCCTAGGATTTGTACATTTGTGCAAATATATGCTTTGTTTTATATACATATATACAACCCCAATTCCAAAACAGTTGGGACACTGTGTAAAATCTATATAAAAACAGAATGCAATGATTTGCAAATCGCACAAACCCATATTTTATTCACAATAGAAACTAGAAAACATTTCAAATGTTTAAACTGAGAAAATGGACCATTTTAAGAAGAGCTGGAAGAACTAATTAAGTTATTCGGCAACAGGTCAGTAACATGACTCGTGTATAAAAAGAGCATCTTAGAGAGTCCGAGTATCTCAGAAATAAAGATGGGCAGAGGTTCACTAATCTGTGAAAAGCTGCACCCAAAAATTGTCGAACAATTTAAATATATTATCATCTACAGTACATAATATAATCAAAAGATTTAGAGAATCTGGAGAAATCTCTGTGTGCAAGGGACAAGGCTAAAACACAATATTGGATGCCTGTGATTTTTGGGCCCTTTAGATTGCACTGCATTAAAAGCAGGCATGAATCTGTGTTGGACATCACTTCATGGGCTCAGGAATACTTCCAAAAATCACTGTCTGTGACCACAGTTCGCTGTGCCATCCAAAAATGCTAGTAGAAGCCATATCTGAACATGATCCAGAAACATCACCATCTTCTCTGGGCCAAAGCTCATTTAAAATGGTCTGTCGCAAAGTGGAAAATAGTTCTGTGGTCAGACAAATCAAAGTTTGACATTTTTGGCAACCATGGGTACTGCATCCTCCGGACTAAAGAGGAAAGGGACCTTCTAGCTGGGTGCATTAGTGTGTATGAAATGGGCAGCTTGCACATCTGGAAAGGCACCATCAATGCTGAAAGATATATCCAGGTTAGAGAGGATGACCTTTTCAGGGAAGGCCTTGCATATTGCAGCAATGCTAAACCGCATACTGCATCTATGACAACAGCATGGCTTCATAGTAGAAGAGTCCAGGTGCTCAACTGGCCTGTCTGCAGTCCAGACCTTTACCAATTGAAAATATTTGGTGCATCTTGAAACAAAAAATACAACAAAGAAGACCCAGGGCTGTTAAGCAGTTAGAATCGTATATCAGGCAAGCAAGGGACAACATTCCTCTCCTTAAACTCCATCAGCTGGTCACCCTCAGTTCCCAGACGTTTACAGAGTGTTGTTAAAAGAAGAGGGGATAGTATACCATGGTAAACATGGCCTGTCCCAACTTTTTTGAGACATGTTGCTGCCATTAATTTTAAAATTACCTTATTTTTTTCTTAAAATGGCACAGTTTCTCAGTTAAAACATTTGAGATGTTTTCTATTTTCTATTCTATTAGATAGATGTTTTCTATCTAATCATTGCATTCTGGTTTTATGTTGATTTTACATAGCATCCCAACTGTTTCAGAATTGGGGTTGTGTAAAGTGGGGCACAAAAGTATTTAGTCAGCCACCAATTGTGCAAGTTCTCCCACTTAAAAAGATGAGAGAGGCCTGTAATTGGCATCATAGGTAGACCTCAACTATGTGAGCTGGAACTCGGGCACCGGATCGGCAGAAACCAGGAGCTGGGCAGCAGGTACAGGATCGTCAGAGACCAGGAGCCGGGCAGCGGGCACGGGATCGTCAGAGACCAGGAGCTGGGCATCAGGCACGGGATCGTCAGAGACCAGGAGCCGGGCATCAGGCACGGGATCGTCAGAGACCAGGAGTCGGGCATTAGGCACGGGATCGGCAGAAGCGAATAGCTGGGCATCAGGCACCGGATCGGCAGAAACTAGGAGCTGGGCAGCAGGCACAGGATCGTCAGAGACCAGGAGACGGGCACCAGGGCAAGGAACGTCGGAGAC
>NW_017306752.1:265358-266382 GCF_000935625.1 Nanorana parkeri | reverse complement strand
GATATATAACAAAGTATTGAGATGACCTTTTGATATTGACCAAATACTTATTTTCCACCATAATTTGCAAATAAATTCGTTCCAAATCAGCCAATGTGATTTGTCTGGATTTGTTTTCTCATTTTGTCTCTCATAGTTGAGGTCTACCTATGATGCCAATTACAGGCCTCTCTCATCTTTTTAAGTGGGAGAACTTGCACAATTGGTGGCTGACTAAATACTGTTTTGCCCAACTGTATATATACACCCATTTACAATATATATATATATATTTATTAAGGATGCACCAATACCATTTTCCCAGACCAAGTACAAGTACAAATACTTGTTTTTCTAAAACAATACTGACTAATGATTTCAGGACAGTGGTGGAGCGCCAGAGCCAGGTCCCAGCTGCAACCGATACGACTCCAGTAGTTCTCGTGAAAATGGCAAGTTTTGGCACTGGTATCTGAACTGGTATCCATGCATCCCTAGTAAGTATAAACAACTTTATGTTTTCCAGATCACTTTTTCTTGTGTATAGTTATTCATGGGCTTAGTCATGTCTACACCCATGTATACATGTTAATACACATTTACACACATTAAGATGCATTTAGCTGCATCAAACTGGGCTAAATGGAACTGGGATGCATACTAGTTTGGGCAAACACTTCTAGACTGAATTAATCTAGATGCTGCTGAACATCTAGGTGAGTATTCAGTCAAAGAAAAGCATTAACATGAGTTCAGGTGCATTTAGAAAGGAGTTTCAAATGGACTTGGATGTTTTTTCATTGCCGCCATGTGCATGAGGCCTTACAGTGAAATCAGACACAATATTTTGTACTATACATTTGTATACAGCATCTACATTTCTTTCAAAGCACATACCTATGAAATCAGATGTATTTATTAATTTCCTGGGGTTCTCGCTATCTGTTCCTCTTTTGTTTAACGTGATATTAAAGTCAAAAGGTTTTTCGCTGTTTAAAGCAGAACTCCAGGAATTTTTTTAATGAACCCTTTCTTTATTAAACCT
>NW_017306752.1:233353-265325 GCF_000935625.1 Nanorana parkeri | reverse complement strand
CCCCCCCCCCACACACACACACTGCAAGGGTTAAGTGCTTGTTTGTGTCTAGGTGCTGAAATAACAATGATATACTCACCCAAATTTCTGAGCCGGCCAACTGTCATGACGCTCCCTCCAGCCTGCCCCCTCCTTTGCAGAAGATTGGAATGTTCCTCAGGGTCCTCATGTCTATGCACAGTGTATAGACCTGATGATTTACTGGACCTCTTAGAATGCTGCAGCGGAGGAAGGGCAGAGACATTCTAGAGACCGGTCTAAGAAAAAGCCAGCTGTGAGCTTTGGGTGAGTAATTCTTTGTTTTGTTTTTTTAACCTGGACACAATCGTTTTTTTAACCTAGACACAAATGAGCAGTTAACCCTTGCAGTGCAGGGGTAGCCCACTGCAAGGATTAATTTAAAAAATCCTGGAGTTCCGCTTGAAATGCTGATTAAATCACTGACAATGGATGCGGTTCCTTGATGTTTAAATGTTTTAGTTTCCTGCAGAATCAGAAGATCCCCTGAGCACTGGCTCTGATTTCCTGTTTTGTGGGGCTCCTTTCCCTTGTAGGGTCCTATGGAGCCACCCTTGGGTATACTAGTAAGCTGTGTGTCTTCACAAACACACAGAAACAGCAAGGCAAGCCCCTACCCTGCTTCCTTCTCTTCTATCTTCCCTTCTCCATGTTAGTAGATGGACGGCTACTGAAGATAGTACTGTCCCTTGTATTAAAAAGGAAGTCCAGGGAAGCCATGCTAAGAGAGTTGGTGCCAGCTGTTCAGAAACATGATGGTTGTAAGTGCCTGGCCAAAAATATAAATAAATACTTTGCTGCCAATGTATATTTGTTTGATCTGCATTTATTATTGAAAAAAATGCAATAATACTTTAACCTCCCACCTTCCGCCCGTTGAGAAAAAACGGACAGATGGCAGACTCAAATTGGCAGGGGTTGCCATCTCCAGGAAAGGGCAGGAAAAACCCGCACATTCAGCACAGCCGTTACCGGCTGTTTCTCATACAAGCGATCAGCGGCTCTATAGAGGCCTGGGACCGGATCGGGAGGGCGTCAGGAGGAAGATGGTAGGCAGCTCAGCATCTTCCTCCTTGCTGATCTCCCTCCGTAGTGTGAATGCAGAAGTGATGTGTATTACATCACTTCAGCATTCACCTGTCAGTCATCTGGCTGCTATAGCCAGATATGCCAGATTATGGACTAATTACTAACACAGACACGTAGATTTTCCATTTGTGTGGACATTCTTTCTGGCATTTTTTATTTTACTTGAACATTGCTATATCATCTTGTTGAGGTGTAAGAACTAGGGATGCACCAATATATCGGCCGCCGAAACATATCGGTCGAAAATGGCACTTTTGGCATAATGCCGAAAGTGCAATTTTCCTGCCGATACATCGGCGCATCCCTGATTTCTTTCCTCCCCACTGGGCGCTGCTCTATGTCCCAGCGGGGAGAAGAGAAAGTGACAGCCTATCACATTCCGGCAGAGCGGTGTGGGGGCGGAGACAGCGCTGTCACAGGAGGCTGGGCTTTCCTCTCTACACTGACCGATCAGCCTCCTGTGACAGCGTGTCAGAGAGAAGAGCAAGGTACACACACTCAGTGATCAGTGATCGCTGAGTGTTTGTACATAATTGAGGATATGGTATGTTAATGTATCCTCAATTATGAATGAATGGGAGTGATCTACATCACCCCCATTCATTCATAATTGTGGTTATAGTAAACAAACACTGTTCTCATGTTATCAATGAACAGGAACACTCATAGAGGATTCCTGTTCATTGATAACAGGGGATACAGAAAAAGAGATTGAGGACTTTGTGTTCTCAATCTCTTTTTCTATTTTAAAAGGGAAATATCAGGGGTCTGTTTAGACCTCTAATATTTCCCCGAAGCCCCTAAAAGTAAAGTAAAAAAATAAAAATATTTAATTAAAAAATGAATTAATAAAAATAAATATTAAAAAACTAAAAAGTTTATTAAAAATAAATAAAAATATATTTTTTTAAAAAACATTTTCGGTATTGGTTTCGGCCTGACATCTTTTTTTTTTTCGGTTTCGTTTCGGTTTTAAAATTTCCATTTCGGTGCACCTCCTAGTAAGAACACAATTATAATACACTCTGCACTCAATGTATTTGTGTATAGCAATATGACACACTTTAAAGTGAGACTACTAGAACAAACCACCCATTGAACATTAGCATATTTCGAGCTTTCAGTATTTTAGACGCATCAGATCTGGAGCAAGGGCTCTGGAGCATGTCTCCTGTAGATATTATAGTCAGACCAATATTGGGAGAACAAATATAAATATGGCAAAGAGCCAGGATTCAATGCAGGCAAGAGTTCATTCTGTAGATCAATGTAGGAAGGAAGAGCTAAAAGTCAAGAGCTAGTGTTAATGGGCATATGAGTACTTCAGAAAGCAGAAAACCAGTAAGCAACTTATTCCAACATCTACAGAGCTTTTAACGTTGTTACCAAGGCAACAGTACATGTTGTTTTGCATTGCCAACTATAACATTTCAGTGGCTAATGCTAGGCATCACAAATTTACAAATTTTTAGAAAGATATATTAATCCATTTCCCCAAACATTTTCAAGTCTGCATGGTAAACTCTGGACAAAGACAAAGCTATGATTTTTTTTCTAATCTACTTTTCAGTGTTGACATAAGACTATATAAAATAAAATAAAATATGATCTTTCAGCAGGCCCACATCACATTATTTATAGATATACTGTACATAGAGAATATGTATACCATTATAATGCTGGTCTACCTGCATTAAAGTAATGGTAATGTTTATATTTGACAATGTTCTAACTCTTAATTATGGCTGGTTAAATAGGATCTATGATCATTGAATTACCTTTAGCCTCCATCTCATCTGGTCTCTAGACACTTGATTACATATGTAGTATGGCAGCATGGTTAATAAGCAGTTCGCATTTGTGTTTTGTGGCTTTCAGATCATGGGTTTGGTTGTTAACAAGAGTTTTTTCTGCAGCGAGTTTGTTTGCTGTCACCCTGTTTTGTATAGGTTTTTTGGGGGGATTCCTTGTTTTTTCCAGCAATTAAAAAGCAAATTAAATTGTTAACTGACTTTCACCCAACACTTGCCTTACTAGATGTGTATAACTGTGTTAGCAGGGCCAGCGCTAGTGTAAGGCAGCACAAGCAGTCATCTGAGGGTGCCAGGGGGTGGCAGCAGAAAAAACCTAGCACTGGCCCTGCAGCAGTGGTATGGGTGGGGCTTCGGGCTTTGGCCATTGTAATCTCAGCTCTACCCCCAGTTTCTCTCTGCTGTGCCTGTGCGGCTGACTTTGGAGCCGCTCAGCCCTCACTGTGGCTGCAACTGCCTGTCACCCCTGAAGTGTGCCTTCTCTGGAGTGCCTCCCATTACCTCCTACTGCCCACTCTCTGGACTGTAGAAGGAGCGTTTATCACCTCTCTCTCTCCCCCCACTTCCTCCTGGTTCCGAGCTGCAGGTAATTGTGTGTGTGTATGTGTGTGTCTCTGTGTGTGTGTGTCTGTCTTTCTCTGTGAGCTTCTGTAGCTTCTGAGACACTTTGTGACTCAGTGCCTGAATACTCTGCAAAGTGTTATATATAATTGATACATAAACTGTATATAATAGGGATGCACTGATAATGATACCGGTATTGGTATCAGTGCTGATACTTGGCCTGTTTAGAATGCTGGCTGCACATCTCCTCCTCCCTCCAGGGGAACCCTGCCATCTGAACCCACTTGTGAGACCCTCCAGACCCCTAGTGAGACCTTAAGCAGCCCTGATAAGACCCCACACAACCCTGGTGAGACCCCTCACAGCTCTGGTGAGACCCCTCACAGCTCTGGTGAGACCCCGCACTGCTCAACTGAGACCCCGCACAGCCCTTCTGAGACCCCACACAGCCTTCCTGAGACCCCACACAGCCCACTTAAGACCCCCCACAACCCTCCTGAGACACAGCACAGTGCTCCTGAGATCCTTCACAGCCCTCCTCCTGAGACCGCACAGCCCACCTGTGACCCCGAAAAGCCCACCTGAGACCCCCCACAGCCCTCCTGAGACCCTGTACAGCCCTCCTGAGATCCTGCACAGGCCTTCTGAGACCCTCTGCTGGAGACAGCAGGCTGATACCCCAGAGAAGCACAGAGTATGTAGCTTTATATTATTCTGCATTGCTGTATAATGTATTGCTGGGATTTGTAGTCTTTTATAGGCGGTTGGCATTCAGCATTACTGTAAAATGTATTGCTGGGATTTGTAGTCATCTATATCTGATGGTATTATTCTGCATTGCTGTATAAGGTATTCCTGAGATTTGTAGTCACTCTGGTTGGAGTCAGTGGCAGAACTACCAGGGTTGCAGCAGTTGCAACTGCAGGGGGGGTGCAAAAATGTACCTTTGCCTGTGTAGGCCAAACTCCTTGTACCGGCCTTGCATGTTAGGACAAGTGTGGGCTGGCCTTTGAGATGCATAAGTCATGCATTCACATTGACCTGTAAGGAGGGATAAAAAGCAAAGTACAAACTAAGTTTGATCTGACTATATTGGAGATACAATAACAATAAGAATTATCATGTTACTATACTCCCAGGCTGTATAAAGAAAAAAAATCTTCTCTTCTCCACATCATATGCATTGTAGTTTCAATATAAGGGCCCATATCTGGTGTCTTCATTGCCTCACTCAGCTTACTAATATGAATAAACTCTGTTATGTTCGTGGTGTGACCATGCACCCCTTGTCAATGGGGTTCAAATACAAATATATGTTCTTCCTGGGCTTGCAAGGGTTTCCTCCCACACTCCAAAGACATGCTGATACGATAATTGACTCATGTCTAAATTGGCTCTAGTATCTGTGTGCATATATGTATCCCATAGCTCCCAGCTGTTTCTCATGTGGAATGAATGTACATTATGTAAAGTGCTTTGTAAATTTGTCAGTACTATATAAAAACTGTAGTAATCATTTAAAAAATAATAATTATGAAGGGAAGCAAAAACTTCATTCCATAAATTGTATTTCTCTAAATTATTAGAATAATATGTTAAATCTTGCATCCCCCTTACTTTGGCAGAGTATTTTCTTCTTCTGCCTTCTTACTCTGTACTTTACCTTCCACATCTTCTGCTAGGCATTCAGATACAGGGTAGGAAATTGATAAAACATTCTTCACAGTACACACAACAGACTCCCCTCTCCCTCCCCTATCTCCAACACTACAAGACAGTGCTAAAGATTTGCCAGTTTAGATTGGCCTACGTTCAGCCATAAAATAAAAGGAGTAAGAGCAGCTGCAGGTATGTGCAGGCACCTCTAGCGGCCTTTTAGTTATACCTGATAGGTTATCCCTTTTGTTTTAAATCATGGAATCACTTTAAATCTGAACTCCATCTGGATATAAAAAGCTGTCACTTGAACCACTTATGGATTCACAAAAAACATAATTCAAGTTTAGCTAAAGCCAAAAGTTAAAATCCCTTGTCAGAGTTTTGTGTCCCATTTTAGAGAATTCTGTGTCACATTGGAGATAATGAATTTTACTGTATATCTTTTAGACAACAGAAGGTAAAAGGAAATCTCTAAAATGTAGAAAATGTGCTCTTAGACAGTTGTCACCAAAAAAGTATCCCCACTGGAAGATTTTTTTGGTAACAAATTAAACATTTGTATTTGACCTAATTTCCATTTCCAGTAAACCAGGTCAAACAGAAGGCATATATCTGCCTAACACAGACATCAATAAAAACCTGACAGGGGTTCCTCTCCATCACCACTCTATTCAAAACAAAAAAAAAAGGCTTTATGTACACTTTACATGTATTTTTAACATGCATTTGTTAAAAATATCTGGATCTGTTGTTATATGAGTCTGCTGTGAGGAGCAGTACCAGCAGCCAATCAGGCTTTACTACATTGTGTTGTTTATTTAACACTAAGAGCTTCCGGCGAGAATGAGGGGGCAGAAGGACATTCATTCTAATAAGTGTTCTTCATTGTCCAATCACACATTGGAGCTGGTTCCAGACCAGGTTGTATTGCTCAAATATGGTGTAGTTTGCAGAAAGGTCTTAGGCTGGGCACACACCTTACAACCATCGCAAGACTTTTTTGCATCTTGCATAGGCAGATCGTACTTGCGATGATCGCAAGCCACGCCCCCTGAGGGGCAGGCTTCTGATGACCGCAATGCCGAATGGCCCGTCTGGCTTTTATCTTACGTACGATGCTCGGCGGGTTTGCAAACATGTTCGTAAGTTTAAACAGTAGTAAAAGTTTTTTACAGTAGTAGAGGTCGCACGGCTTCCACACACCTTACGATAATCGTACGATCGCGGGATTTCCCGCAATTATCGTACGATTATCATAAGGTGTGTGGGGACCTTAAGGAAGTGCAGTACCTGGGCTTTGCTCTGTGAGAGGGGTGACTTGATCACAGGATTGGCTAAACAGGAATACAAAACCTGTGAAAAGTAAATCAATAGACTGGTCTTCCTGGCTGCCAGAGGTATGTAAAACACAAGAGTGGCTGAACACAATTAGAAATCCTTTGTCAGGTAAAACAAGTCACATATATGTATTGTTGGCTGTGTGGTAAGAGCTCAGAGGAAGGTTTGTCTAGCAACTATTTCATTTAATTTTCCATGCACTAAGAACTACGGTATCTAAAATGATGGATTTATGTCTGATAATACACTTTAGTAGAATACAAGGTGAAGGTGCTTTTCTGAGTTTAAAGCTGTTAATTATAAATGATAATAGCTTGCAATGTGTAATATACTGAGGTGTCAAAAATCTTATTATTGTCAAATATCTAATTTCCTATCATGTTCTTTTAATGAAATTGGCACAGTAACTGAAGTTTTACACAGACATATAAAATTGTTAGCCAACAAAAGATAAATTGTATAGTTTATCTTAGTTTGTACTCTTCGTTTTGTGGTTCTCTTTATTCCCGTATCACACTTTGGGTGACCAAAGACAAGAGATGTTTGATCAAATTAGGTGAGGGTTCTCCTGTATAGAAATGCCAGTAGTAGCATCCGGCATCCCTGGAAACTACTTTCATGGGTAATAAAGACCAGCCACGCTGGAGCATTTTGTCCAATTGCTAATTTTTCTGCCTCATAATAGGTCAGTGCATGTGCACTCCCCCTCATGCCTGCATAAGAACTTACATGTTCAGGTTATGTATGTTTGATATACTTAAGAATGTGCAACATATTCTGCTTAACTCACCAAGTGCTGATAGCCCTTCAGTCAAACAATGGATGAAGGAACAATCCATCATCCAGTTGCAAACTCCTTAATTGTATTTAAAACAAAGTACAGACCGGCTGCTTGCAGGGCCGGATTTACTTTCTCTGCTGCTGCCCCAATGCCAGGTTCCTCAATGTGCCCCCCTGTATGCAGGCTGCATACAAGTGATCTCGGCGAAATCGCAGAGATCACTTGTACAGAACAAGCGGCGGCTTCCCAGCTGTACATTTAGCCCTGCTTGCCCAAAGCAGGGCTAAAGGTAGAAAACAACTACCTGCCCGGCTCCCGGAACTGCATGTCCCAGAAATTGGGAGATAGGAATTCCTCACCCCTGCTGCCCCTCTACTCCCTGCTGCCCCTAGGCCGGGCCTCGGTTGGCCTTGTGGGAAATCCGGCCCTGGCTGCCTGTATGTACCCCATTTTTTTACAATAAAGAAGTTTGCCTCCAATGGTAAATTATGCCTTCATCCATTGTTTTATTGAAGTATATTCCCCAGTGGCCAGCTGGTCATGCACTTAGTTGTGGATTGCGAGCAAGTCTGAAGCAACCTGGAGTGGTATTACTGATAGCAGTGTGCCTCAGCACATGGAAGTGCTTTTATAAATGGCATAAACAAATTAAAGCAGAACTCCGGACACATATTTTATTAACCCCGCACTGGGGCTACCCTCACACTGCAAGGGTTAACTGCTCATTTTTGTCTAGGTTAAATAAAAAAAGTTATACCCGCCTGATCCTCAGAGCCAGCCCGCTTTTAGACCGGTCCCTTCTGCCTTGCTCCCCCTCCGCTGCAGTGATCTAAGGTCCATGAGTCATCACATCCTATACACAGTGATGTGAGGATGCGGAGGGGCATATCATCATTGCATCATAGGAGGAGAGAAGAAGCTCTGTGACAGCCTGCCGGCTCCAAGGGTAAGTGTAACTTTTTTTAGCTAAAAACAAGCAGTTAACCCTTGCAGTGCAGGGGTAGCCCAGGGTTAATACAATTTGTGAGAAGATCCCCGCTTTAATCCACATAATTTGATGGTGGAACAATGATCCATTGAACTATGATCCACAGAATTTGGAATGGATGGTGGAACTATGATCCACAGAATTTGATGGTGCCCATCTCCAGTTATATTCAGACCCCTCATGGGTAGGTAGATCCCTTCTGTAAGTATTAGAATTTATCTTTGGGGTGATAGGTCCCAGCTGTAAATATCAATAGTAATCAGTAGAATGATACCCCTATACAGCCTGAGGTCACTAGTCTGCAGGATAATTTCTAATAGGTTGTCACTTATGTACCTGATCTCCTGCCAAAAGCCTTTGTAGCAGCAGCCCACTGTCATATTACTTTACATTGGAAGCATGCAACTATAGTCAGAACTAGACGGCTATTCTAGAATTGATTTAATGCAATACCTGACTGTCTGCACATACAACATTGAGAGATATACCAAAATCTGGGGATCTGGGAAGTTCTCACAACCTCTATATTAATTCTGTGATCATCTTGGACCTCTGGGAGGGTTAAATCCTTGTATATTTCTTCCCTACTTTCCTCTCACTGTCTTTTTTTCTTTTCTCCTGTGTACTGTTATCTACGCTACAGTAACTTTATACAGGCTTTTATATATCTCCTGTTCTCAACTTAAGCCTCGCTAAACACTTAGGCATTGTATTGAACAGTGAGACAAATCAAACAAGAAAAGTCCATTTCTCAAAAGACATCTTTATTTTATATTGTTTACAAGCTCTTTGTCTCCTAGGAGACCATACATAAAGTCACATGCCAAGTCTCCTTTGTAATACCAAAGCTGCTCACTACATAATGGTATTACATTTTTTCTTATTGACAGTTAACTTCATGATATGAAACAAGGGGGTTAATTTAAAGACAACTAGGCTGTTCACTTTGGAAGGGAATCTTACAATACTGTGCACGGGTAACTATACAGGAGAACCCAATACGTGACCACACCAAACAATGCTTATGAACTATAGTTTATTAACTACTCCAAAAACACCACCACCAAAAGCACCCCCACCGACACCCGCAAGTAACATATAAAAGCCTAACTAATACAAATAACAAAATACACACCGGAGACAACGGGGCATACCCTGGGGAGCAGGAAACCTCAGGGGTAAGGTTCCGCAATCAGGTCAGAGTCTAGGTTCAAGGCAGGCTACAATACTGAGGCACAGGCCTCACTGCAGGGAGAGGCTAAATACCCTCCCAGACCAGCACCAGGTGGTGACTAACTGCTGATTACTGGGACACCCGCAGGTGAGCACTGGAACTGCAGGACCTGGTTCCAGCATCACAGTGCCACCTGGAGGTGCTCAGGTCCCTGACAGCTACTGGCTGCCTGGAGACACCTGCAGGTGAACATTGGAACTGCAGGATGTGGTTCCAGTGCCACAGTGCCACCCGGTGGTGTTCTGGTCCCTGACAGGGAATTTGCATTTGTTAGGGGAAGTTTCCCCTTAGCTTGGCGAATGTGGTGATATTTCACTTTGCAAGGAATACCCAATCCTATGCAAGGAAAATATAAAAAACGTATTTTTACTTGCAGTAATTGGATAATAGCAGAGCTTCTCCTCATTTACTAAACTAAGGGGAAACTTCCCCTGCAAAGTGTACATTCACTTGTTAATTGAACAGCTTTTAGTAAATGAACCCCGATGTTTTAAAACCCCATTTGTAGACCTGATTGACAAAAATAAAACTTTAAAAAAGAGGTGTATCTTTAGAATTCTTGGCATCCATCTTGAGGAGGAGAATTTATGGGGTTATTCACAAAAGGGTGAAGAGTTTGGAAAAGGCAGGAGAACTGAACCATCTAGCATAACATAACTGATTTAGAAAAATTCTCCAATTCAGCTCACTTTCCAGTTCAGCTATGTTGTCCTAGATTGTTCACTTCTCCTGCCTTCTCCAAACTCTTCACCCTTCTGTGAATAACCCTATTAGTTTTTCTTCACAAAGCACCTATAGATAGTGTGCGCCCATACAGGTCTTCACCAACAAAAACCTTGATGAAGATTGTAAGTATTGTGACTGAGGACAGGTAAAAGATAATTGCTGTTAGGTTTGAATGGGCATTTATGTTCATACTGAAAAAAAGACATTGACAGCCTCAGGCACACAACTGCAATGCTAATGCTAATCTGGCATTTTCTTCAGTGGTGTAGTGTCTATGAGCCACTGTGTTATAGAAGTGTATGGTTTATTTATCTATAGCACATATTCACTGGACTGACATTTAGAAAACAAGAAATAATAAAAACAATTTTGCCATTCAGTGATTACATTATGCACGTGATCACCAAGCACTTTCTTCTACTAGGAGTGTTGACTAAGTGTTTTTATACTTCATAATAGGGAGAGGCTGCCACAGGCATTTCAAGGTAAACTATACTTCACTTGATTTTTGATGTTATATATTGTGATGTGATATATTTTTTTTAAAATGGAGCATTTATTGGATGTTACTATATTACTTTTCTTAAGCAGCTGGGAACTGCTGACTGAGTTTGTGTATTCCCTTGCAATATCCACCATATAGGAAGATGATGTCAGGTGCATAGTGATGTATTCAAAGGCTGAGCAGGAAGAACACTCAAGGAGTGGAGCAGAGGAGACAAGGAATTGTGTCTATACTCCACAAGTGGTAAGTGTGGAACCACTCTGAGATGGACAGTTTGATCTACCCCCTCACAAGAAAGGATCTTCATGTTAGGGACACAAAGCTAATTAGGTATCCTCATGGAATAACCACCCCCACAAGCCACAACATAGGGTCCAGCAACGATTGGTGAGTGCGTATGAGCGTATTGATATTGTATTGAATTCTAATTTTACTGATCTTTGTAGTCTCTGCTAATTTAGTTACATCTGTCTGTGTAGGGGAACATTTTCCCCGTGTTGTCACTAAATCTCTCTTCTGTTTTTATACCCTCCAATGTATATTTGTATCCTTTAATGTACCTGTTCTAGCCTTTGTATCAATAACACTTCTAATTTCTTCACTGGGCTTTTATTTTGTTGTCACTGCTAGTTGCTAGGAGGAATTTAACAAGGCATAAAAAGTGGAGGCCCTTAGTAAAGTTATAGACCTTTAGTAATATTTTCCAGCATTTTAGATGAGAAAGAGCCAGACTTATCATTTTTAATTATAGATAATGTATTCAAAGCTTTTTTGTCTTTAATGGTCTGTCCCATTTCTATTGTATTGAGTTGTTCTGACAAAGCTAGCAGGCCACTCCATATTACATGAGGATCTAAGGATATGTGACTATGGACAAGATTAGCTATTCCATAAAGAGTACAATCTCAAAAGCCATCTGGGTCACATTTTTCTCCCTTGGGGCATAGAAAGGGGTGTATGACTCTTTTAGCGAATATCAGAGCAGATTTCCCCAGACATACAAATTCAGATATGAGAGCTCTTTGTGTGGAAGTTCACACTTAGTCATCCACTATATATATTAAAAAACCTCCGGGTGCCTTTGGATGAAAAGTCAATGCTTTGCCTCAGGCAGTATATATAGTCTTCCCTCTCTGAGTAGTTATTAAGAAAGAGTCTAGGGAGTTCACACTTAATACATCTCTTTCATTTCCTGAAGCTTCATCTCTGAATGATACTATTCATGATACATTTGCATTTATTTCAAGCAAGCATTTCCAGTTATCAGACCCTTTCAATGAGGAGCATTATTACCAAAAAGTAGATATTGCTCACTTTATCCTGCATTTTATCCTGCAGGGCAGGGCATGCTTGAACATGATTGGCCTTTCTGCCATGCCTGGAATTACAAACATACTGCAGGATAACATGAGCAATACTTGAGGCTGCTGTGAGGCTCTGACAATCTGTAATATCTAGAAAAGTCCCATATACATCTCATGCGCTCTATTCCTGTATCTGGTGATTTTGGATATAAAACCACTTACCCGTACCCTCTGGGGCTGCTCTAACAGGTCCCAACATATACCAATTTTTTTTACCTCACTTTGTCCATGTACCTGGTGCTTCCGGATATTTAACTAATCAACCTGAACACATGATGTAGCTTGTATGTTGTAGTGCTCTTCCTGATGTTTGTCTCCATTGGACCACTCGGGGTGGATTTCATCCCTTGTATGTAGACCTCTGGTTGGATGTGTTGTCTGGTGGTCCCCGGCAATGCCTCTTCTCACTTCCTACTCTCTAAATATCTATACACACATGAATGCATATGGATGGGGTTTTTTTTTTACAGTGTTTATCTCTAACCCACCATTACTAAGCACTGGTTGCTTGTGGGTTGCACAATCCCATTGATAAAAGGCATTCCAAAGCCACAGTTTACCACAATAGCTACAACAGAAGGGCAGAGTTATATTTTTAGATGCTTAAGGTGACACTAAACTCAGGAGTTAAATCTTAAAAATGCATTCAAGTACCTAGTAATTAGGCAGCAGTCAAACAAATATAAGGAACAAAGGGCATGCTGTAATCAGCACTGAGAGTAAGCATAGCATAGAATGACCCCCCCAAAAAAAAAATTTTTTAAAAGAGAACCATGGCCAAACCTTGTTTGGCATTAGTTCTCTTTTGGGCCAAATAAGTACATTTACTAATGTTCTCCTGTGACCCAAAACTCAGCATATAATGGGCTATTGCCCACTGTGTGCTGCCAGTGCAGAGGTGGGCTGCTGCCAGGAAAGACCCTGACAATATTGTCAGGATCCACCCCACTGGCTGATTGACAGCTGGCTCTGCTGTGATCATCGGTTTGTGATCGCTCAGTTCTTGATCAATAGAGCCAATGTGTGACAGCTGCAGTGTCACACATTGGCTTTAACTATGGGGATGAGTGCATTTCATTCTCCCCAAAAATCTCCTTTAAACTTGTAAACTAACAGCAATAGGGAGACAAGCTAAGTGGTTATCAGTTACTTAGTGATGTAATATACCAGCAGCCATTACAGAAAAGCGACTCAGAAAATACTGTCATGGGTTGCTTTAGCAAGGCACTATTATTTAAAAGTCAAGAATCAAAGACTAGACACAGGAACAAGAAAACAGGTGGCAGGAAAAAAAAAAGAAATACAACAGCAGAGAAGACAGTATAGAGACATGGAAAGTGCATAGAACTGTACAGGCTGTAGGATAATATCCCGATTTGTGACAGTCCATGTTGTTGCAAACACACTGTCACTATAACCATGTACACATGGCTGTAAAGTTTTTTCACATAGGATCTTGCTGGCAGCAAGATCCTGCATAAAAAGTTGTCCATACTGCATTTGAGCGTCACAGAAATATGGTCTGTGTAGGTGAAATGTGTACAGGCAACTTCTCAATGCTGAAGCCATGTGGCTTGGTATGGCGTAGGGAGGGGGGCGCTCGCTGATCATAGTGACAAAAATATTTTTTCTCCAACAAAATTCTAACAGTGAATGTGATTTTCATTCAGGAAACTCCATTCATTCCAAAATCAAATGTTAAAATAAAATGAAATTTCATTCGATATTCATCATGTGGCTGATGGCATTATCGGGTGGTAAAGAAAGATCTTTCATTTGGAAATCTACTAGTGTATTGCCAGCTTTAGTCTCCTTAAGTAACATTTCATGTGTAATATTTAAATATCTTTAATCGGTCCCTTTGCTAAAATATTTAGATATTACACATGAAATCAAAATGTTACTTAGCATGTAAATTGATTGCTAATATCTGTACGGAACAACTGTATTGCACATCTGTAGAATAATTGACAGTAATGAACGTCTCCCCATATTGCAACTGCAACTGAAATCCATAGCTCTAATAACCCCTCTAATTTTTAATTATTGTTTCATCATCAGGATTCATAACCCATAGCCTTATCTGGGATATGTCCTCCTATATGCATAGCCCATGTAAATTTGTTGAGTTCTTTACACAAATGGGGATAATACTTTGCTTTTGGTAGTCATGAGAGGATGTCAAGGGGACCATGGAAAAAAGCCAATGCTCATTAATTCAGCACTGATAACATCAATTATACACTTGGAGTGACTAGTGACAAGGGAGGGATTAGTCAAAACACAAATGCCCTATGAAATGCCCATCAGGCCAAAATGCATCCATCCATTCAAGGTTAATGAGGCTATGAAAAGAATGCCATCAATTACCTAGTAGGCTTTTTGGCACTAGTGTCAGCAAGCATTTATCTTGTTTGATAAGTTATTCTTTTGCCACCTGTATTACACTATGGAATTCTGATACAGTGGTTATTAGTGTTTGGAAGCTGTAGAATGAACATAATTGGAGATGGTGGTATTGGATATTAATCCAGATAGGCACACCTTGTAACAGTGATATTCAAGGCTTTAATAGGGTAATCAAGTGTTCCTTCAGAACATACTCAGCATACAGTGCTTCATCCTAGTGCAATGTCTTTTCAGTGCAGCTCACCCTACAATTTTATCACTAAGTGATACTAGAGGGTATATTTATAAATCAGTTAATCTGACATTCACCAAGCATACATCAGGTGATTCTTCCTGTTGCTTGTGTTTTAAATTACATGATCGATACACCACCAGTGAATGTTTTGTGAAAAACACATACAGTGCTTCATAAATATAAAAACAGAAAAAGTGATTCTGCTACAGGCATGAACTTTAAATATATTTGGTGCACTGCCCTTACATACCTCATAATTTTAACATTGAGATGCCAAAATAACTATTGTAGATGAGAGCTTATAATATTTTAAACCATATTAGGACAAAATCTAAATACCACCATGAAGAGGTGAAGAATATTTATCACACATATGAAATAACAGGTTTAATTGTAAACAAAACAACAGTCCCTAGGCAAATGCTAAAAACTGATAAGCAGCATATCACTGACATTTAAAACTTGGTATCCTGAGAGATCAGTAATTCCAGTGGAATAATCAGAGATACTGTATGTGTATATATCTAGATCTCTCGGTTCATTTGAGCTTATTCTTGAACAACTCCGGACAATAACAAGGACAAACATTGCCTGCCAATTTACCTATCAATATCTAAGTTGTTATGCATATCTTTCTAATCACTAATGTATGAATGAAGTTTTGATATTCCTTCTTTATTTTAATTCTAGTTATTATGTATGCAATGAGGAAATTGTTTGTTAAAAATCAACCATTTCATCACAGGTGAAACAGCTATATGTGCAGTATATGCACCAACCAGCATGGTCCACTTTGCAAATGGGATAAGACCTGCCTTTCACCGGCTAACCTATTTCCCTGGTGTTAAAACCTCAGCTACTAATTATGCTTAGGCTGACTAATCAAAGGCCCATCAGCCGCCTATTAGATCATTAGTCTCCGGTGATTGTGATTATGTGGGCGGAAGGGGGTATTTATATATATCCTGCATTCAGAACTGGCCTGACATAGACCAGATGAATGCTATGCTGGAGACACCTGTGTGCAGTCAATGTAAGGTAGGATTTCTCCTTTTTTTCTGTGGTTTTTCTTGTTTTTCCTTTTTTTTTAGGTTTATAGTGAAGTTTCTTGGCCTCAATATAATCTTTGTAGAGCTCAGTATAGCATTATATAGACTTTGTTGGTCATTTTTTTTTTCTTTTAGCTTTAATTAGTGGTATTTTTTTATATTTTCGACTGATCCTTTACTGATTTGTTATTGATTGATTTATATTGGTTTCATTTTAGATCCACCTTAACACTCCAGCATTACTTCTTTGCCCTCTTGTGGTCCCTACCAAGGGGGGTAGGGGGATTTTTTCCCCCATTGAATCCTGTTAGTATGGTTTCCGGCTGGCACCCACAGGTTATGATATTTTGAAGCATATACAATACTATGTATTTTTAAGTCATTTATTGTGACTCTGTTGAAGATATCTATCTTCCTAGTTTTGGTATGTCTTTATTTTGTTTATTATTCTATTTGAATATGTTAGTAAACCCGCCTTCTCCTGAAGAAGCCAAAGCATGAAATGCGTCGAGAAATCAGGACCAAGCAACACTAGATCTTCAGTTCATATATCAACCAATTAAGAGGAAAAAACGTATAGCCATCCGATATATATATATATAGAATACCATGGACAAATTATTCTGATAAAGTTATGGTCCTGGGTGGGTTCCTACTGCTTCCAGAATATATCTGTGCTTCCAGATTTTATCTGTGTATTTTATCTAATTTTTTTGTTATAGTTTGTTTTTTATTGAAAACTAATAAAATGAATAATTTTATGTATTTAATTGTCAGTATAACTTCTTTATAAGTATAAATTGAAAGCCCCATAATTAAATAGCCCCCAGATATTTGTGTCTAGGTTATTATATTATCTTCATTACATTCTAATTTAGGTCCTTCAATCGTTTTCAGTGTTGTGCTGCATTTCAAACAAAGTATGTTTTATTACTTTGGGGCTATTATATAAAACGGCAGTTATAATCTACTCTAAATTGATAAGCACCTACTCTACTGCATACCCTAATTAAAGCCCAATTAAAGTCACAGACAAAGATATACAATCTGATAGACATTGTACGAACAACTACCATTTTCATAGTTGTACCTTCTTTTTCCTGTTACAGCAGTTGCTCGAGTTGTCTAACTATGAACACATGTTCCAGTGGGCACTAGGGTTATACCCAGTGCATATAGTAATTGGCACTCAGTAACAGAACTGGTTACTAAGTGCTGCCTATTCTTTGCAATATAAGTCTGTTTAAGAAAGCTTGTCCTGTGGGGTGTGGCTGTTACTCAGTTATGCTAACACAGAACACTGGATACAAGAGAAGGAAATAGCATTTTCACTAAGATAGATTGGGATATTAAGAATTTGCAAGCAAACATTTGTCACAAATCATACCATGCAGGGCTACAGGACTATAAAGAAATAAAATTATGTGAAACTTTAATTAGGTTTTAATTGGCTGAACAATGAACGGTAAACTAAAAGTACTTCAGTCACAGCTTATAAATGTTTTAAGGAGTTTTGCTAGGTTGTTGAAACACATGTTAATTCAGCCACTCTACATTTGTCCTTGGTTCATGATTATGACCGTATGTG
This sequence comes from Nanorana parkeri, assembly GCF_000935625.1. Lineage (NCBI taxonomy): Eukaryota > Metazoa > Chordata > Amphibia > Anura > Dicroglossidae > Nanorana > Nanorana parkeri. Next base: position 247,967 of record NW_017306752.1, on the reverse strand, counting down.
TGAGCTTGTTTGTGAGAGACACATTTACCAAAATGTCCAGTATTTGTTGTAACTCTTTAAATAATAATCACATTTGTTTCTGATTGAGTTAAAGCTCATTTATGACTCAAAAAACATGTTTGTTTTTTTCTGCTTTATTCATTGTTTAAGTGTTCTGAAATTCTTTTGATCGGTTGCTATGGTAACACTACTTCAGCCATAGACTTATTTGTATTGTTTATCTTGTTGCCATGGTAGTTTTGTGTCCTCATGATGTCATTAAAAGTTCAAACTATACAGTTTGAAAGAAATGACAATGTAGTTAAACAGATATTATTTCTGTGTTCTGGTACAGTATGTTGCAAACTTTTTTGAGAAAAAGGCAAAGTGGGCTCTTGGTACGTGTCTGCTTACAATAGATATGACTGTGAATGTTGTTTCAGTTAGTTGCATATGCATTTAATTCAATACTTGAGTACAAAAATATTTGTTTTCTTTTTTGGAACTTTTTGGAAAATAAGGAGCATTCCACTATTAGGATAAATAAAAAAAGAGTAATTTTCTTAAGACTTAGCACCGGTGCATACATTTGTGAACCACATACCACAACAAGCAGTGACACCATCACACATTTTGAGTAAATGTTGTTTTCCAAAAGAAGATTTTCTTGCAAAACTTTTTGTCTATTTGTCAGACTCTAGTGAATGTTACTGTAAAGGTTGCCTTTCAATCTTCTGGTGTTCATTTCAAGTATATGTAAACTTAATCACTATTATATAATATATATTCTTTAAATATTCTAGGAAAAAGAGGGCAAAATATCAGTTTTTAATGAGGTTATGTAATGTCATTTAAAAAAACATATTTGTTATATCTGTGGCTTTCAATAAAATAAAAGTCCCATGAAGGTCCATATGCAGGCACTTCCTCTTATAGGGTGACAATGCTTTTTCACTTTCTCCCATTTGTGCATATGTGTGATTGCTATATCACACAAGCTTCCACAGCAGACTACAACTGAGCATTTAAACACACATCACACAGGCATGGTCCACTGAGAAATGCCAAACAGCTATCACTGGAGTTCATGTAGTCTGATGCTACCTTTTAACAGCAGATTTGATAGGTTATATGTTTTTTTTAAATAAAAAAAATGGTTTAGAGGTTATAATCTTCCAGACATGAGCTAACCGTAATCAGGTACACATGCTGCTCCCCTACTAGGGTGTACGTTTAATAAACTGTGATAAAACTAGCTTTATCACGAGTTAACTTTACTCAGCAGATCTCTTTGTTTTTCTCGGCTGCACAGAGGCTGTTTAATAACCTGCGAAAAGAAAACTTGTCACACGAAACAGCTGTGAAAGGCTGAGATAAGTTATCACAGTGATCAGTTGAGAAAGCAATATGGGGAATGTATTCTGAGCTGCACAATGACATCCTTTGTGATAATCTACAATGACAGGATCGTAGTTTAATCTGCCAAACCACCCAATAACAATATTACAAAGCACCGCTATAGCAAAGTGCAACAGTTATTTCACCATTAAAATTATGAAAATTGCTAAAAAGCAGGATTTACATGTTCTGATTTGTTCAGCATGTACCAGTACAAAAACATGAATCAAACTACCAGAGGCAGCCACAATGCGAGGCAGTGATAGGGTTAAACATTCTAAAGGGGCACTCTGATGGAGCCTAGCAATGTAAGTGGGCACTCTGACACATGCTGGAAATTAGAATGTTTGGCGTCCATGAAAAAAGCCTGCTGTCCCGAGATAGGTGCATCAGCACTGTGTGTGTGCAAACACACTAGCAGCAGGTATTAATGCATCATAAACAGCGGACCATGGTGGCGAAATGGTGTTACAGACTGTTATGTGTGGAGTGCAATGTTCACTGCATCTGCCTCTAAAACATACTCCCCAGACATCCTTCAAGCTTAATTTGGTGGGCCTGTTTCTGAGGGAGAGTGAGACTTCAACAACAAGCCCTAAGGTCACATGACCTAACTGAACTTTCCCTCACACTACACAGATACAGTGAGGGGACTTGAAACTGCCACTGTCACTCTCATGAGGGAAGGGTGGCATTAAGACAGACTTCCCTCCTTCTCCCCTTTCAAGGCTGTGACACACTGCAGGCGAAGCGATGCGATGCGAAACCTTCCACTTCGCACCGCAGCTTGGCTACACTGTAGTTTGTCCGGGCACAGCGGAGCTCGGGATCGCCAGCAGCAACGGAGGGGGGGGGGCGCACAAACGCACACATATTACAAGTGATCGGAAGTCTATACAGACGTCTGAACGCTTGTATGTAAACAGCCATCGCTGGATGTTTACATTTAAAGACAATTTCCCATTCGTGCGCGTGGCCTAGGGGCGGGCACGAGCGGGGTGGGTTAGGACATTTAAAAATGCCCACCTGCATTCCGTCCGCTGTCCGGCCGTTTAGGCACCGTTCACACTGAGCGATTTATCGCATGAGGTGAGATATTTCAGTTCCTACCTGATTTATCACGGGTTATTAAACAGCATTTTCTAGACTTTTCACTTTGCTAAGGTGAGAAAAGCCTTCTCACTGCTTATCACACTCTTTCACAGTTTATTAAACGTACACCTGGATGTGGGGAGTCCCACTGCTACTGACTTTGGACTCTGACACTGAGGGCTGGGGCTATTCTGTATCTGTATCTGTATCTAAATGACATGATACAGCAAGCTACATCTTTTCTCTAAATAACATAATTAATAACATTCTAAAATATGTTTCATTGTATATAATAAGAAAAAAATATTAGCAGTTTTCTATGGTTTAATACATGATACCTATATACTGGCTTTACTGGGGGGAAAATCAGCGTTTATTTCTTTTTTAACATTAATAATACATATACTCTTTTTTAACATAAAATGAAATAATATTTTTGTGAATAATTTAGATCTATCTAAACTTGTAGTGAAGAAAAATGTACATTACATAGTAGCAGAGTCGGCTTGAAAAAAGTCCATTGCGTCTTAAACGTCACAATTTTTTTTAACGTTTTGGTTAAAATAATGTTTAATTAATAATGTAATTATGCATTAAATCAGGAAACCTTCGAAGACTGGTGCCTAAAAAACAAAGATTTTTAATTACCAAGAAAAACTGAATAATACTGAGACAGAGCTTACTTAGCGATATTAATATTAACAATATAGCTTAAGGAAATGTTGAAAATGACAAAACTGGAAAGTTATAGTCTACACCATGTATTTAATATTTTATTCAAATAAAATATTAACATTTAGGCTAGGATAAAGTACAAAACTCTTAATTCATATATTATCTGATTCTAAAATTAGTTAAAGCTGAGATTCAGGCATTAACCCCCTCATGCATCATTTGCCTCTCCCTCAAAAGGAATCACTATGTTTCTTTAAAGGAAAACGCCAGGAATTAAAAAAAAAACTTGCCCTTGCAGTGGGGCTACCTCCAAGCTGCAGGGGTTAATGGCTCATTTTGTCTAGGGGGCTCAAATAAAGCAGATATGCTCACTTGATCCTCGGTCCTGTCAGGCTGCTAGACTAGTCGCTGCAGCCTCTTTTTCCCTGGGCTCCAGCAATCTAAGCACTGCTGATGTCATCACCACTTCTACAGGCCCTTCGACTTGCATAAGATGTGAGGAAGCCAAAGGTCAATTCACAGCTGGAGTGGAGGGAAAGACAGGTGAGTACTGACCACCATGAGAGCTGGATCAGGTGAGGTATATCTGCTTTATTTGACTTGCATAGATACTCTATAATGTGTTGTGTTCTCATCTGTGAGCATTGGTGGGAAGCCTGTTGTAGTAAGTTGTATAGGGTTTGGTACAATTCACTAAACCTGGCCATGATATCGCAGTGTTTATACAGTTTTGTACCCTGTGGGCAATATGAGTATTTGTTTACATTTACATATCACTAATAGGTAGCTGGTCTTGTTACAGCACTCTCAAAAGTGTATATGGAGTTAGGAACCAGAGCACCAGCTGGTGGCATTGTGGTCCTCAGACCTGAAGTTGTGTTCTCTCAGCAACCATCAATTCCCAGCAATTAGTATCCACCTGATCCTGGCTGCTGGGAGGGTATTTAGCCCCTCCTGAAAACGTTTTCAGTGCCACAGCATTGTACTGGTGTGCCCATACTATTTGCTTGTCATTCCTGGTAACCTGTAATCCTGATCCTAAACCTGATCTTGAGCCCACTCCTGTTTTCCATAGTTGCTTCCTGTTTATCTCTTGATTCTGCTACTCCTTGAATCCCCTGCCTGGCCCTGCTGTACCTCATTCCCTCCCATCTTGTGCTTTGTATATAGGTTGTATATACTTAGTTAGTTGGTTATGTAGGTGTTTGCGTTAGATAAGTGTTTTCATACTTGCACTTGTGTTTGTTGGTGTTGCATAGTTTCCTAAATATATATACAGTATATCTATTGTCTTCTGCTTTTATTGTGGTCACAATAAACCTTGTTATTTTTCACTTAGTTTTGGTTCCAGTTTCCTTTCTGCAGTTCACATATCTGGTCACACCTGCTTTGCTTTGTATCCTAACATACTCCCAATGCCATAGAGACCAGGGTGACTGCAAAGGGATCTGTAAGCTTGTTTTTATGATAGTATGCTTGATGTTTCTATTTTCATGATGCATCCAGATGAGTTGGCCTGGATGGGAAGGGGGTTTAACACCGCGGATGTCAACTGGTTAATTATGTGCTAGCATCAGAGGAAAGTGAATATTGCCATCGGCTGTTGTAGGATCTAACTAATGAGAAATTGCTGGAATCCATTAAGGTGCCCACACACCTTGCAATAATCGTACGATAATCACGGGAAATCCCGCGATCGTACGATTATCATAAGGTGTATCGTAAGGTCGCACGACTTTTATCTTACGAACATGTTCAAAAAACGTACGATTTTCGGCGGGTGTGCAGCATGTTCGTAAGAAAAAAAACAGACGGGCTAGTGTGCGCAAGCGCACACTGCCCGTTCGGCATTGCGGTCATCGGAAGCCCCACCCCTTAGCGGGGCAGGCTTGCGATCATCACAGGTACGATCTGCCTGTCCAAGATAATTACCTTACAACCATCACAAGACAAAAGTCTTCCCTCAGAAGCTTGCCAATCCCCCTCATGGACATTAGAGAGAGAGGCTTTATGCAGCATTTCTAGAGTGGAGATCTGTGCCAATAGTGGTGAGATGTGTGCAAGCCTCTCTTTTTAAAACCTCTCTTTTAAAGCCACAACTTTGTTTATCAAAAGACCCAGCATCACACATTAGTGTGTTTCTCAAAGGGTTATTGGTGAGGTGTGAACACTGTCCTTTTCTGAAAAGACACATTTGTGTTCATCTCTAAAGGGGACCTTCCTTTGTCAAGGATTGGTTCAACCTCCAATGCCACACCCTAGGTTTTCTCTCCCCTATCTTTAATTTTAGGGTGATTGCGGAGTGGAAATTTTAATGGAGATGGAAACCAGATCTCTGAGGGCCATTTAGGTAAGAGAAAATAATCAATATGGGAATAAGAGTGGTGGGCCAAAGAATAGAAAGTATATTATTTTATGTCGGTGTAGGTTGTTTGCCATACATCAACAAATAATTCTAGTGAGTTCCTCATTAACTCTTCTGAGATAAGAGTAGGATAAATGGGAGGCACTCCTGGTAACATCCAAGAGTAGATCCAGGGTGTAAAGTCCTTCCCACCCCCAAGACAACGTACCTTATAAGAAATCCTGCAAAAGAGCCAAACTATGTTCATATATGATTTTAATTAGGGGGTTGCACAGTTGCAGTAACTCGACAGTCCTTCAGGAACAGTAATCTGCCAGTCTTGTCCACCAGTTGTGATTGTAGTTGCCAATCGAGGGTACTAGATAATAAGATGCTTACTCCTTTTGACCTTCGTGTGGGTTCATACCATGGTACGAAATAGGTTATCGAGAATGTAAAAGCTTGGGATAATTCTGTCATTGGAAATGGGTTTCCTGGAGATAGGTAATTTGAGTGTCCCGAGTTCACCCAAGAGTTATTATTTAAGAATATTCAGCCCTCAAACATTTAGTGATTAGGTAAATTTATATAAATGTCATTTTTGCTTCAGCAGGTTCTATACATCACTTTACGGTCAGTGAAAGGGGACCCCCCCCAGGCACCGTATATAAAGGAATTTTTCATTTTTAATGTTTCATTTTAAGTGATGTGAAATCACTGCTCCTTTAGAAATTGTATTTTTTAAAAGTGTTTTTTTTCATTGATACATGTCCCCCAGGGCAGTACCCGGATCCCCATACACTTTTTATGGCCAATTAATTGCATATAAGGCTTCAAAATGGGGACATTTAATTTTCTGAGTTCTAGACTTGCATTGAGTTCTAAGTTAGAATTAGATCTTTTTCCATGTTCAAATTAGAACCGAACACGGGGGTGTTCGGCTCATCCCTATTAGTGATACCAATTTGAATGGGTAGTGTACAATAAAGAAGAGAGTATCTCGCTTACCCTCTTCCGGTCTCCTCATCCATTTACAAAAAGCCTTGTATTCTTTTCACTGATGGCAAGGCTTTCTGTAAATAGATTATGGGTGAGGAGGGACAGGTAAACCATGAGATCTCCTCTCATCCATTCACAGTGTATTCAGTTAAAAAATGCAAGGCATTTTGTGAGTGGATTAAGGGGAGAGTGAGTAACTTGATCCATCACAGTACACCAACTTCAACTGTCATTCTGAGAGGGCAGAAGCTTACTGCTGACGGTAATTTCATGCAGGAATAAAACTAACATTTGTAGCATTCCCAGCTGCGCTCCAAACATGGTTGGGTAAGCATTACACATAACTTCCCTAGACTAATCACAATGAAAAGAGTACATTACCTTTTTCCTGGAGTTCCACTTTAATCTAACCCTTTCAAGACCTTTGTATAATGCTACTTTACCAAGTTCTTTAAATGCAATTAATGCTGCTTATGTCATATACTAAGGTGTGGGCCAAAGTAACCTTTGTTTATTCTTGTGTTTCCTTCAAAGAAAGCAAGGTGATAATTATGTTAGAAAATAAAAGAAGTGATTAGATATCTTTAAACTGGAAGTAAAGAAACTCTCAGCTGTATTTAACATAAGCTGATGTTTATGTGCTGTGAAAATATGGTATAGGTCATTTTAACCACATTAATTCTTCACACATTCTTCTTTGATTGCTCCTACTCATTTATTATTCATCAGTTATACCTTTTCGTTGCCAGTCATTGCTCATTCTCCATAATTCATGCCTCTTAGGCTGGCCATGCACAGTCTGAAAGTTACAAGTGATGTACATAATTCAAGCATCACTTTTGAAGTTCAGGTGATTTTCTAGCCATGCAGGGTTTTCCAAGAGGCCAATGAGGTGCATTTCTAGATGTGCTGCTTTTTGCATATATTGGAAAATATCTCTACAAGTGAACATGATTGTTCCTGTTTCTGGCCTGTGTAGCATTCACCTTTTGGCTACGACCAGTAGAATATCATTGTGGGTCCAGGTAGCATGACAATGCAACATAGGATAGGCAGATGCCTTACTGAATGAAACATCAGCTCATCTAAGACCAGCCTTAGTATATTGCTTGCCATCAATAACTCTATTTTCGATATGCCAGCACAGTACAGACAGGCTTAATTATGTCAAAAACATTTGCCCAGCCCCCTAAAAAAACGTGAGAACTAGGAAGGATTACTCAGTCCTATAGTTTTCATCGTATAAACGTCCAGTACTAAAGTGGCTGATACCAAGATCTTGGTAGCATTTTCTTCAGCTGGCGCCAGGCTTTCCCATACAAGTGATTGGGCAGCTATAGAGCCACACACTCACTTGTATAGTGCTGCAGTGTGTGCTGTCCTCCCCTCCGACACTGCTGCCAGCTATGCCAGGCTCTGTTGTCCCCCTCGCAGGCCCAGGACTAGCATGGCAGTGTGTGCGGCTGCTACGGAGGGAGATCAAGTCAGCTCTACTGTCTGATCTCCTCTCCAGTAACTTTATTTCATCACTTCAAGTTACAGCCTGTCATTTCTCTGGCTGTTAAAGTAGAAGTTGGTAAAGAAAGATCTATGATTCATTAGCTTTTTGGGAGTCCATATGTGACTTAGGGGTCTGATAGACCCCTGATGTCTCCAAAAGGAGGACCTGTCACTTCCTCTTGTTAGTAGCAATAAAGTTAAGTGTAAAGTAAATAGTTTAAAAAAAAACAGTGACATAGAAAGGTAAAAAATATTTTTTTTAAAGCCCCAATGTACAGTACATGCTCATACAAACATGGTTCAGGTGCTCCTACATGGGAAAATGATGCTTGCTACAGACATTAAATATCACTGCAAATGTTGGAGTGGAGGTAATAATTATTCACTGATGGCCCTAAAAAAATAAGCAGTAAAAGCTTTTAAAGTGTTGCAAATAGACAATTTGGGGTATCATAGTTTTGTTTGCTATTTCGCAAGCACGCACACTTTTAGGGTTTGACATTTTTTTATCCGATGCAAACCCATCTTTTATATTTTACAGAAAAATTGATATTATATTGTGTGTGTTTGCACTAAAATAAATTTTAGTGTGTTTTTTTCCTTAACATATCAATTTGACAAACATTTCTGCAAATATCGTGCAACATAAAACATTGCATCTAGCATTTTCTTATTCTCGAGGGGTTTCACAAAATATAGAATTGTTTTGAATTTTTGGTTAGAAAACTGCTTAAAACCTCCAATTTTGACATGTGTGTGAAACATTTCAAAATTGGTCCAGTAGTTAAGTGGTTTAACAGTTGGTTAAAGATGAATAACAAGTTATCGGGCCAATATTTTCTGTGTATCATATTCATATCTTCTATGTTCATACTGTTTTTTTAATTGGGTTTGTGCAATCGAGGTTATCCGTTGGCTTGTTGCTTTATTTTTTATAAAAATAATTTTAAACTAAAGATCACTGATCTTATTTTGTCTTAAGACTTATCTGCTAGTGTAAATTGATGCTTTAGTTTGGGTAATATAAATATATAGAAGTCTTATTTTTATACTGTAAAGTATGTTACTTCATCCATATGCTCCATAGGATGTACAAAGTGTTAATATGCTCTAATTGTAGACCTCCCATCACGCTATATTTAAAGCCTATTAAGAATGAGTAAAGAACTGAAGCATCTGTTATAACTTACTGAAGCTGCACCACACAGTCTGTTGCTTCTTATACATCTTAAAGCTCCTCCAGTTTGTTACAAACTAATTCCTGTTCTACAAGAAGGTGCATTATTAGGGAATTCAGCAAAGGGGGCTTGGTTACCGTTATTGGCTAATTAGGTGTTTTTATAATAGCTAAATACTATGAAAGGTAAATCTGCTAATTATACAAGGGTACAATGGTCTCAGTTAAATACTGTATTAAAAATTTGACCTAATTGCCATATTACAGTGTACACCCATCGCAAAATCAGTTTTCATAATTTCAGTCTTCAAATTATTGATGAAAGGTTGCAAAGGGTGTTCATCTTGATTTTAGATTCCATAGAAAATTACTGTTCAGGTCTTAAAACAATATTTATAATTTCAGTATTAATAAAGCTAGGTTTCTCCAACTACGCTAACTAAAAACTATTGTATTATAACAATGTACCTCCTTGCTTGTTATAGATACCAATCTTGCACACCATGACTAGGGGTGTGTGAATTTTCAGAACCGCAGTTGGTATGTCTTCCTACACTGGACAGACTTTTTAAATTGGGTCCTCCAAAAATAGACGACTTTGAAGAAGAGCTCCTGGAATTTAAAAAATTTACACTTGTAGTGGTGTATCATAGCACTGCAAGGGTTTAATTGCTCATTTTGTCTAAGGGTCTCTAATAAAGCAGATATACTTACCTAATTTTCAGTCCCACTGGGTTGCTAGACTAGTCCCTGCAGCTTCTTCTCCCCTGGATTCTGGCAGTCTAAGGACCGCTGACATCATCACGTCCTATGCAGATCAATTGACTTGCATTAGATGTCAGGATGCCAAGGGACAGTTCACAACTATAGGGGAGAGGGAGAGAGGTGAGCACTGACTGCCACGAGCCTGAGGATCAAGTGAGTGTATCTGCTTTATGTGAGGACCCTGGAGGATGGAGAAAAAGGGGCTAATGTACAGATGTGCAGCATAAAGGAGGTAAAGGCGTTAATATATAGCTCAGAGCCTGAGATAGAATGGAGCTGAAATATACTTTACAGTATTAGGGGTTAGAGGGTTGGCTGGCATGCCCTTTTTTTTTTTCTTTCTGCTGCTACTGCATCTTGTTTTAACTAGGGACTAATAAATGGATGACTCATTCATTCATTAATTTCTTTACTCTCCCCCACCCTTGTTGTAAGAGGAAAGGGAAGGATAGGTAATATAAACAGTGCCATGTGATCGCTGTGATAACTAATCACAGTGATCAAAAGGCATATAGCAGGTCCATTTGGCTCTCTGCCTAAAGCCGTTGCTCTCAGCTGCCTAATGACAGAAGGAGCAGCGGCTTGTGTGTGTGTGTGTGCTGGATGTGTGCTGGATGTGTGCTGGATGTGTGCTGGATGTGTGCTGGATGTGCTGAGTCTGTCTGTACAAAGGTTAGTTTTCACTATACAGTGCTACATTGTGATAAATTACTGCGGACTGCAGTGTGGTGTGCTATATATTTTTGTGTACCCCTCCATGTTCACAGTTCAGAGACAACCTTTTTGTATGTGTCTGCCACAACTATAGTTACTTTTTTATTGCCGGGCCTCCCTTGCAGCCTTTTTTTGTTTTTTAGGGGAGTTAATTTTTTGCAACATATACTGTGTGCATATATATATATATATTCATATTTTTTATTTTTATTTTCCTGCTAGTTAAAAAAAACAACCACAAAATAGGGTTGGGGTTTAGCCTTCCCCAGTTTATTTTTCGGAGAGTATTTTTTATTTTTCTAGGATATTTTTTTTATTTTGGTTCCACACCATACAACTTTTACTTACACAGGCAAAACTGCCCTTGCCCCTACTTGTGGGAGTAAAGTATTATGCACCAAAGCACTACATATTTATTCCCCCCTATTGCCATAGCTGTCAATCACCTTTAATAAAAATACTAGACAGACCTAAAGGGGGAGAGAGGGGTTCTGCATGCAGAGGTAGTAGGAGGTGGAGCAGGTTCTTCAGGACAAAACGGTGTTCAGCAGGCACCATCTATAGACAGGGATGTCTGGCTTTTCTGAGAGTGGCAGTGTCATGCAGCCACAGCACTCAGAAGAGGTATTTGAGTGCCTGACAAAGCCTTCCTTTTCTTCCTGCTCCCAGGCTAGTTATCTGCAACTTCTGCTAATGCACCCTCTTCTTCCTCCTCTTCTCTGAAGCATATCAGCCATAGTAAAAGTACCAGTTATTTACACATAACATGCACGAGAAAACATATGACTCAACAGCAAAAGGCCAGCACTCTTCCCTCAGCTCTTTCCTCAGTGCTTCCCATATCTACCCCCCCAACCCCCCCCCCCCTCCCACAAATTCTCCTGCTGCATTCATGGTTTCTATCAACAGTGAGGCAAGTCTCACAAGGGTTTTCAGAGGCTTAGGATATGCCAGGTCAAGTCGGTAGGAGGGTCATTATGAGACCACACTGAGTAGGGTCATGCAAAGACTTGAATCTAGTCAGTATTCTCCTATATCCACCCCATCATTGCCAGCAGCATCCTTCCCAAAGCAGGCGTTTCTTCCTCAACTGCTAGAGTGGAACCAAAAATGTTTTCCAAAATCACCTGCATGCCTAGAATCTCAATGCCAGCTTCGCAGCTGCGCCTATTCCAGCTCATCAAATAAGCCCCCCTCCTTGAGTTTATGGCCTGTACACCACAGTGGTAGATACCCAACTGTCATTATTGCCCACAAAGTCATCCCTGCCCTCCACTAGCATGTAGAATGTAATGAATCTGTATTGCTGTACAATGCTGTCATCACCATGGTCCTGGAAGCATGGGCAAAGATAATACATATCCTTCGCAGCACACTGGGTCAATTGTGGATAGGACAGGACACACCAGTGAAGCTGGTGGTGCCACTCTGCCATGAATTCCTGACACTGGACATGCTCCCACGCCAAAAAAGGGATTTTAGCCTCTCCGTCATGGTGGCTGTTGATGTCACATCTCACCAGCTACCCTGTGTATGATAATATTATTATTATTATTATTATTATTATTGATCTGCCCCTTTGCTTAACCAGATGGCCTGACTGTCCCTGCATCTCTAGCCCTCATTGTCAACCAAAAGAGAAGGATCACTATTTGTTGGCCACCCTACTAAATTCCTGAAACAAGGGGAAAATGGCTGATCTACGTCCATCTTGAATAGCATGCAGTGGAGCCTATAGCTTTCTCTGCAGCAGGAGGTTTTGTTAATGAGAAGCAAACCCACCTGTCCAACGACACTGTGGACTGGCTCACTTTTATTAAAATGAACCAGTCTTGGATTACCAGTGAGTACACCACCCATACTGCTGATGCTACAGACTAAACTTTTCAGTGTCATCCAGGCCCCGTAAAATTGATACTGGCTGCTACCATTACCAGCTTCTGTTACCTCTTCTGACCTATTATGGTTCTACGGCACTGTAAAGGTGCCACACAATGCTTCCATAGCTGGACCTCAGCTGCCAGATTTCATATGCTTGCTGCAGGTAAATCTTGTTTTGTACTTTGCAGTGTCAGAGCATAGGAATAGGCCTAAGACTTCAAAGGTGCCCCACATGTGTCTTCAGCTGAACCCCAGATGCAAAACGTCTAATGTTTGCTGCAGGATAAAAACTGCTTTTTGTCTCCAAGTTTGTGACTTATATCAGTACTTAGGCACTGTAAAGGTGCCACATAATGTTTCCACAGCTGGACCTCAGCTGACAAATTTCTAATGTTTTCTGCAGGGTGAATCCTGCTTCGTGTCTCAAATATTGCAGCTTATTCTGCTGCTCCAGAACTGTAAAGGTGCCACATAATGTTTCCGCAGCTGGACCAAATCTGCCATATTTCTAATGTTTGCTGTAGGGAAAATCCTGCCTATTTTGGTGCTATGACACCCTGACTCTATGGCTGTGTTTCTCAGATAATGTACTCTAAAATGAATTTATTTCAAGATAAAAAAGTATTCATCTTTCCCCCTCACATTGCAGCCTTAGCAAGCTGCTTACATACTGTCCAGCCACTGTACAATATTTGTGACTATTGTCTCACAAATACTACAGCCTAATGTTTATTTCAAGAAATAAACTTCTTCACCTCTACCGCTTGCAGTGCAGCCTTACCAAGCTGCTTACAGTACTGTCAAGCCAATGAAAAATATATGTGGCTATTGTCTTTTAAATATAACACTATAATGTTTATTTCTTAAGATAAAACCTGCCTTGTCTCTTTTTATTTGCTGTTTATTTAAAAATTATTTCTATAATGAGCAAAAGTTTTGCACTCCTATCCTAATCATACCTCTAAGCTGCTGTGCTAATTATCAGTAAAGTGGCAATAAATCAATGTTCTCAAAAATGCACTGTGCTATTGTAAATACCTAAGAAACACAACACCTAATTTGATATAAGACATTGTTTATTATTTAATGGGGTGTTAGTTTTACGGGTATTTATAACAGAACAGTGCATTTTTCAGTGCATTTTGAGCCAATTTTTACTAAACACATACCTGAAGTCTATGGTTTAAATCAATGTTATACATACTAAGCGCTTAAAAACAAAAAGGTGTGCAAATGCCTACAGTTCATTTTTTTTATCAAGTAGCTACAGTAGTAGGGGAATTGAAAAGTCTGTCCCTTACTAGCATGCTGTAGAAAAGGGCCATTGCTCACTATGTGGAAGCAGTAGTTACTCTCCAGAGGTCCAACACACTCCCTGCTGCCAGCAGACAGCATGAGCTTTGCTGGCTGCAGATCTATAGGTCTAACTCAGCAGGGGGTGTGTTGGATCTCTGCAAAGAGACAACTACTTCCACACAGAGAACAGGAGACAGCCATTTATACTCAGACGATTGCTTCATTCTAAAGAAAACCTACTGTTAGACTTTGTACACCTTTTTACTTGATGCACCTGGAATGTATTTGGCAGATTTAAACTGTTTAAAGTTTATTAAAAAAAACTTGTCTTTTTCAAGCCAATCTCTGTCAAATTCTTTACAAAAGTTTCAAACTAGAGTTCAAGTGAATACAACTTAATCAAAGTTTTCAGTAACTCCCAGTGTTGACACATGATGCAGGGGATATTGCCTGGCCTATACTGTTGGGAAAGATTAATGGGCTTTTTGTATTACCTGTCAAAGTATCATCTGAAAGGATACTGCTAGACTAAAACCTCGAAGAGGCAACTAATGATAGAGACACTGTAGACACTATAGACTGGAGCATGAGGTTATGACAACGAACTTTACTGCATTTATTATAAAAAGTTGCTTAGCTCCACAAAAGTACAAGTGAATGCTACTGTGAACAAATTGCTGATCTTCATTAACTAACAGAGTTCATAACCTAGCTGTTAGACCTTAAACTTGAAACGTACGATGAACATTATTTTCTCTAGCTCACAATCTCAACTACAACACTGGGTTTATGAC